>NC_050512.1:6018931-6064936 GCF_002922805.2 Oryzias melastigma | reverse complement strand
TGTAATTCTTTATTAAAAATATAGTGTATATAATTAATAATAAGAATTTTAATACAACTTATAAAGTAACTAGTGGCTCAAAATTGATTTATGTTCAAACTTATTTTAATGTTTAGCAATACTTGCTGTCAAATAAGTCTTAAATCATTTTTTCTATTATTTTATTATTATTATTTTATCTTTAAAAAAATAAGTGTTGTTTATTTCTGTTTATTTGATCCCTAAAAGCGGGTGTTGGACAGAGATTGTCAGATTTATGGTTAGCTGAGTCTGCCGGCTAACAGTTTAAGCTAGCTATCCAGCGGGGAAAAGAGGAAAAAAAGTTCATAAATGATAAATAAATCCACATTTCCCGGTCCATTTTTAAAAAAATATTGTTTTGCAGTAGTTGGTTGGTAGGTAGCTGGGAGGTGTAGTTCCGTGTGTCTGACTGACCTGACTCCGGGCTGGTTCGTCCTCGCTTTTGGGACATAGCAGGGCTGCTTCTTGTTGAAAAACACACCGGCTGACACGCACGACAGCACCGCCGAAATCAGGACACCGAGCACGGCTACCTTCCCGAACATCTTCACCCACAGAGCAGACCAGCACGCAGACGGAGGACAAACGAGTACCTGTGAGCGCAGAGACGACCTACGCACTGATGGACTTTCTGTGAAAAATCGCAGCACAACCGGTACTGAGACTGAAAGTCACATGACCCCGTCAGCAGCTCGCGCGCCACATGTTTACAGGAAACCTAAATATGAACGGATTTATTATTGTTATTTGAATTAATCTATACTTTTTCTATTATTGGGTAATTCCGGTAAAACATTGATGTGTCTGCATTTCCCCATATGAACATTATACAAGGTTAATATTACTGTAAATTTACCCCCCCCCCCCAAGTTTTATGATCACATGACTTTTAAGACCATGACTCAGCAAAATCATGTGAAAAACAAACAGCATTTGTTCAAATTAAACTACAAAAAAATGATTCAAATACATGAATTGTGAGTATTTAGTTTTATCCACTAACCAGCAAAATATGAATCATGTACATTTATATTTTTGTTGCCTACAATTTTTTTTTAAATAAACATTACATTACACAACTAAATTGCTTTGTTTCTTTGTAGGCCAACCACCTCTAGAATTGGACTGATTGTACTCAAAGGATTTATAGATTCAAAATTTTGTTTCATGAAAGTTCAGATAAAGTTCGATTTAAATGCATTTCTGTGCTTAAGAGTAACTTTTACTTGGAACTTAAATATCATGTGATGCTTTTTCCTGGCAAAATACAATGTTAAACATAACAAATAAATATAAGACCATGTTTTTGTACATTTACAATGAACATCAGTGGTAGTAAACAGAAAATAAATGTGTTTGATCGGGAAGTTAGTTTGAAGAATTTTTAGTTTCATTTAAAGTAGACACATCGGTTTTCATTTTATTAGAAATATTTTGATCCAAAACAGATTTGTCCAAGAACGTATAACTAAAAATTGATTAATTTCTTTTAACGAAGATAGTCCACATTATTCCCTTTCAATATTAACCGTCTGCTGTCACATTTTAAAGAGAGCAGTCACTGATTAACATTTTTCATTTTCTTCTTCCATCATTGTGGTTAAGGGCAGAACACTCGGGGATAATGCTTGTTTGGAGACTTTATTATAGAAATTGCAAAGATTGCCAGAATAACAAGTGAATTTATAGACTACAATTCAACTTTAAAGGTAATTTGATTTTAGAGAGTAATACACAAAAAAAGACAGTTGGCACCCCCAAAAAAAGATTGTATTTGTGCACCAATCAGACAAAGAAAGAACGATCAAATGTTGCATTTCATTGCGATCAGGCTCATCCAACATCATCAAAGTGTAAACCCAGTCCTCCGTCGAGCTCAAAGATCACAACTGTTCTAAGCAAGATGGAGACGTATTTGTTATCGAGAGCAAATAGAACTGTGCAATCAAGTACATTTCACAATTTCTAAGACAACATGTATGGCATACTCCTTGGATTGCATAAAGTATCAAATTCTCCGTGAAAGCTAAAGCTTGTGAGGTATGAGGGCACATCTGAAGCTGGTAATAAATTTGTTGACAGATAATTACAAAACAGGAAGTCTCTGCTGAAGCTAACACGCCGACACCTTTCTGCAGGACACAGTGGGAAGCCTCACGAGTGTTTACACGTGATGAGCTTTTGCAGTGAAGTCAAATGAAATCGAAGGTTTGACAGTATGTTTGGGGCGTGTTGTGGCAGTAGGCCAGCAGAGGAGTGAACAGCTTCTAAACAAGTCTTCTTCTCTTGCAGTCGCGCTCCATCTCGTCTTCAGCCCTGATGGTAAGAGCACCCAGAGGAGACACTTTGTTCAGCAGGGAGTCTGCCGACGCCTGACCAAAGAGAGCCATGAGCAGAGCAACGCCAAAACCAGTGGCACGCTCCCCCTAGAAGACAAGAAAACAAAAACTCTATTTAAAAAAACACCCAAAGCTTCCACAAATACAAATGAAAAACAGTAAAAAATTCTGCTTATAAAATTAAAAACATATTTGATTTTTTATCGCTCCTGACTATCAAGTGTTAATCAGCTTATTTATTCTGACTTAGAGGTGAATAAATTGTAAATATAAACTGGTGTGTTGATCACAACCCTTAAGGTAAAATGTTGGAATTGAGAAAAGTAGGATTTTTCCATTTTAGGCATTTAAACCCTTTTTTACCTTCTGCTCTTTTTTGCGGGGTAACATTGAAAGCATATTTTGCATATTGAGAGAGTGATGTGTAAATCATTCCGTCTCCTTCATCATGTTTATGGAACAGATGTGATCCGTTCACCGCCGAGCAGAAGAAAGACAAGTTTATCTGATCAGCCGTTTCTGAAGAGATGCAAAATGATCCCAACTGTTTCGAGAACAAACAGACGTGAAGGCTTTAAAGATCGGACACATTTTCAAAATCAAGACATCTGATTTGTGAGTGAAATTTCCAGACTTCCACAAACAAAAGGGATGCTGCATCTGGTTGGATAAGACTGGAAAACGAACAAACAAACAGAAAAAACAAGAGTTGGGAAAGGCTGTCATAAGTGACCTTCAGTATTCCTGAAAGAATCATTTGAAAGATCAGGAAATTTGTAGTTATTTGCATCAAAAACAAATTCAGGAGTTGGTCTCGACAGGTTCAGCATCACACAATGATATTTAAGTTATAACAGCACTCCTGGGTGGCTTCATTATTCAGACAGTGGAAATGATCTCATCAAACTCACTTAATCTTCATGAAAAGTATTTGGAGTCAAAAGTCTGAAGAGAAAAATGTTACATTTACTAATAACAGCCAGATTTTTTTTCATTTTGCAGACAGGCCACAAGCTCTGTTCTCCTTCAACTAAAATAGTTTTGCATAAAAAAATGGACATAAATCCAGGAAGATTTATTCCATAAGATCTCACTTAGCTTTGGTCTTTAACTTTACGGTTCACACAGGTCAGATAAATGAATCGTAGGCATCAAGTGTAGGTTTTAATTAAACTAGAATGTTCTGAGCCTCCAGAGTCGTAACAAATGTGTTTTTCTTAAATCAAACAGGTTTCTGTATTATTTCACAATACACCAGACTAATTATAGTGTTGATACTAAACATACACACAAAATCAGCATCTTTTCATCCCTTATTCACACTTTTGTTGTCATGGTAGCTGGAAGTTTTTAGACTTTGCAGGCACTAAACTGGTAAAATCATAAAAAAAAAAATAAAGTCTATTAAGTCCAATAGAATCCGGGCTTCTACAACCCCCACCTATCAATTACATGTAAAACTAATTATAACTCAACTTTAAAAAACAAAACTGAAGATACTCACAGCATGAACAGGGGAAGCGATGTCAACATGGACCCAGACGCCAGGCCAGTCGAAGCCCAGGTGAGAACCAATAAAAAGACCAGCACAGGAACTCTGGGCATTTTCACGATCCTTCAATAAAAAAAAAAAATAAAGAAAAACCTTTTCAGCAAAGTCAAAGAAAATAAATAATTTCATAATTTACCACACAGCTGACAGTCTGTAGCACTACACACAGTTATATGAAAATATCAAAGAGTTTCATTGGACATAAGCAGCTAGCGGTGTAAAGTAGAGGTGTGTATTGGCAAGAGTCTGGCGATATTAAGCGGATCGCGATACACGTCTCACAATACAATACATATCGTAATAAATCACAAGACTGATATACTTCAAGAGTATGATTTAGAAAGAAACCTTACCTGAATATTAAGACACCTTTCATTGTAATAATATTCATTGTATTTAATTACCTCAATGTTAAGCAACTGTATCTCATATACAAGTTGATTTTACTCATAAATTCATGATGCTTCTTTTTTGGTAAATTAAGAAATATTTGTTCTTTAGGGGTATTTTCAATATTGTCTGATTTAACCGACAAAATATTTTTCAGTGTTAAAAAAACATGGAATCAATGTGCCTTTACCAATAAGGTTCTAAAAGTATGATTGAGAAACTAAAGCTGGTTTTCATGAGATCTTGTTGTTTTGGTCAGGTGTAGAGATGCTGAAAGAATGTGTAGTGCCGCTAACTAGCAGTCAGGGTTTAAAGTGGGAAACAAAAGTCAGAAGCTGAAGGACGATCTTAGTTAATTAACTGAATATAGTCTTGTCAGTATTTTAAAACAATAAAAGTATCGCCAAATGAAATATTGCGATAAATCACAGAATCGATATCCCCCTACCCCCCATACTGTAAAGTCCAGCCTTTCTTTACGTGGTTCTAAAAACTTTATTGTTCCTCTTCAACAGACGAAACCAGAAAATTCTAATTTTTACCTAAATGCGAGCGGAAATGCAAAAAAAAAAAAAAAATCTCATTCTCAAGTCGTTGTTCATTAACGGGGAAAGTAAATAAAATCAAATTGTTTTGATAAAAGGGGCATACAATTTAAGTTTTTCTTCTTTTTGTCCCCTTTTCATTTTTTTTGTTTCCATCATGTTTAAGTTTACAACTCAAGTTTGTATTGTCTGTTTTTCCTTTTATTGAATTGAAAAAAAAGTAAAGAACCATCATTAATACATCAATGATAAAAATAAAGAAAAAGCAAAAACTGTTGAGTTTAGTAGGAACGCCACATTCTAAGAGACAGCAAGCACTGCAAACAGCTCTGACCTACTGCTGATGGCTCACCTGACTCATGACCTACGACCTGTCACGGCTTGTGGGTTGTGAGTCAGGTGACCCACAGAAAGTAGGTCGGAGCCGTTTGCAGCGACAGCCCCTGCTGCACATTTCTCAGTTTGAAACCAAACTGCATGCTACACCATCGAACTGAATTGTGGGGGAAGTGAACTGTTGCATCTCTAACGATGCAAACAAGAGAAAGTCCTGCTCCTGCGCGTTTTGTTTATTTAGGAAAATCCTCCAGATCTGTGTTTGCTCGGATGTTTGGAAGAATCGGGCAGTTTGTCACTCACAGCCACTGAGTTCTTCATGTCAGCCACAGCGGAGGTGAACTCGCTGAAGTGCAGCTCAGGACAGAAGACAAGGGGATGGGCGAGATCCCCGCTGCTGCGGCCGGCGCGAACACAAGCCACTTCCCACTGCTCGCTGTTGGTCATCACAGCAGCGTGGTACTTTCCTGTGGAGATTCCCTAAAAACAAAGCAGACAGTTTGAAAGGATGTTCAGGTGAAAACCATTTGGGTGGAAGTTCTAAAATTCACCTGAGCTCCTGTCAGGGTGGCCATATCCAAGATGATGTCAGCAGACAAGTCCTTGCAGGCGTAGACGACGCCGTCAGCCAGCACCAGCCTGCCCTCCGCATCTGTGTTGTTGATTTCAACCGTCCTTTAGAAAAAAAAACTCACATTTTCAGGATTGCATCACACGGTTTGGCTTGGAAAACGATCTCAAATACAAACCAAGAGCAGCCACTTAGTCACAACGAGCATCAAATTAAAACAAGAATTCAATCTTTAAAAAATGGAATGAAACGTAAAAAAAAAAGAAAAAATAGACTCACTTTCCAGAGTAGAGAGTGTGGATATCATCAGGTCGAGTGGCTGTGGGTCCGACTGAGTTCTCAGCGAGGCAGAACACTGCGTGAAGGTTATCCTTGAAGCCCTGAAGCGAGGAGAAGATTCACTCCAAACCTCTGACGTACAGACGTGGCTCAAAGACCTCTGACACGGAACAACACAAACACTTTCCTGTCTCACCTGCTTAATAGTGGCTTTAAAAGCTCCTAAAATGGCAGCCGCCCCCCCACAGTCTCTCTTCATCCCAGGCATGGTGGTCTAACAGAGAGAGGAGACAACATTAGAGACAAAAGAAAAAAAAAACAGAATGCAAATTTAACTAATTCTACATTTTATGAGATTATATACATTTAAATGTGCTTTAATCCCATATTTTTTTGTATTTTAAGTTGCCATCTGACACTTGAAGCTTGTGAAAATAACTCTTTCCTTCTACTTCTCACGAAAAAGCAGTTTCTAATCGTTCAAATCTCCCTTCAGAGCAGAACTTTCATTAAATCTGCTGGTGTTTAAAGTACTGTGCTTGTTTGCAGAGAATTAAAACCTCAGAGAGCAGAGATTCTGCTGTTTCCTTAGGTTCAAACCTCCAGAACATTCTCCACCATCCTTTTGTTTTGGGTTCATGTTCTTTTAATGGTATTTTTCTGATTTTTGTCGGCAAATATGCTATAGATTTGTTTAATTTGGTGTAAACACTCAACTCACCTGCACACTTTTTTCCCCCACATCCATCCCAAGGTGGATGTGTCAAATTAGAGTCCGCTGCCTCTTATGACGTGCGTCAAATTTAATGCTCAATGTTTGTCCAAAAATGTGTTCATAAACTAGATGCTCCCATTGGGTGTGGAGAAGCTATTTTTTAGCCTTATAGTTAAATGATGGAGGTTTTGAGTGTATGTCTTGTTTAAAATGCACGGAAGATACGGATGATGTTGAGAGGTAAAGTTTATTTCTTTGAAGAGCTCTACAAAAGCATCAATAATCAAGTCTCCATGTCTGGGTTCAGGAGAGCAGTTTTTTCTTTTGGCGATCGCTACCTTCTAGTCTGCAGGAGCTGCATCTGACTGACTGTATTTTTAGCTGCTCGAGGTTAAAAGGCACTAAAAGGCAACTAGTTGTTAGTGGGAAAATAACTAATGTATGAACTATATAATCTTTAAAATCTCAAATAAGTAGGTCCTGAGGCCAATCTATAAAAAAAAAACCTATGACTTATAGTCCTAAAAACACGGTAATTAATCATGACTTTTAATAATTGATCTATTTAAATGACAAACATTTTTAACCTAATATAACTGCAGTGAAAAGTCTAATTTTGTGGAATTTTCTTTAATTTTGTTACATTGTGTCACAGTAAATGATCAAAATACAACTAAAAAAGTAGCTTTATGAAGTTTTTTTTAATATAACAGACTTCTAATCTTTATTTTTACACCAACAAGAGGGATTTTTTCTATCTCAAACAATTAAGAAAACCAAAAATAACATCAGGTCCAGACTGCTATAATTTACCAAATTTTAAAATGGGAGGAACACTTTTCAGAGCAAACCAAAAATATTTACCACAAACTTCTTAATAATATTATAACACATATATTGAGATATTTCATTCCAGTTTATCATAGCAGCAAGACAGTAGAAAAGACATGAGTAATTTTATAGTTTCCTTTAACCTGTTTAGTGAATTTGAACATTTTGAAAACTGAGATGAACCAGAAGAGAAAAAGAGAAGATAATCTAGAAAGAGGAAATGAGACGTGAGGACGTGACAGCGGAGGAATTAAACTAGTTAAACATCTGGACAAAAACATGCAGGAAGAGTTAAACTTTCCCTCTGAAATAATGCTTTTTTTTATTTTCCTGTGACGATTGAGACCAGAGCGCGGTTGGTGCGCGCACTGAAGCTGTTACAATGACAACACGATGCACCACGTTCAAAATAGTCCACCTTTTGTGAAAAGCAATTAACAACTTAATAATATGACAAGACTGAAGTTCTAATGTTTAATTTAATATTTATTATTTTGTACAATGACCATGGTCCAAATAAGTATTAACAAAGTTGTGCCAGATTGCCTCTGTAGCAGACTAATGAAAAAAATTCACTCATTTCCTCTCTGTCTCTAAATATCAAATGAAATATCCCCAATTCTCCCGACCACAATGTCACCAGCGTTTTCTCTTGCTGTCAACTTTTCTTTTTATTATTTTCAGTTGACGTTTTAGAAATGAGCTGGAAAGTGTCACAGAATGGTCCCGGGACAGTTTAGCCACAGGTTTACAACGGCGAATAATGGAATTTAGCCAATCACAACCAAGAAATCAGTTTTTAGAAAGATCTGGAGACTGCTTATAACTAATTTTCTTTAAAAGAGTCTAAAGGAAATCTGAATCTGGCTCACAAGCTGGATTTTGGACATTTCTAGTCTATGTATGAGATGCAGAACATCTATGTGTCATTTGTACTGGGAGGACTGAACTTACCTTTCCTTTGATGCTAAGTCCTCCTGTGTCATACACGATGCCCTTTCCCACCCATGCAATGGTCTGGGTCGCCCCCTCCGGCGTGTGGCTCAGAACTGCTAATGCTGGAGGATGCTCTGCTGCCTTTCCAACACCATAAATACCTGACAAGATGAAAAGAAAAATGAAAAAAAACCCTGTTTTTTTTCTTTGAAAAGCTGACTGAGCTGCAACATTTGCAGCATCACAAAAAAGATATTAAAACTTTCGATTTGAAAGAGATTCCTGTAATTTCAGTGACAACAAGAAAAGCTTTGTAACGTAAATCTCATTGATCATTCAATGCTTATCCACAGTCCATTAAAATGCTTTGTACCTCTTCCAACAATGTTTTTAAGTTCATCAGTTCAGCTTGGATCATCACCCTAAAGTCAGAATTTGCCCTAAAGAGAGCAGATCTCTCTATAGACTCCGAGATGTTCAGTTGTCTATAAAAGATCTCATAGCGTTTAATTCATTAGAACAAATATCTGATTAAATGTTGTATTTTGGGGGAAAACACTAAAGTAACAGATGAAAGACATCAGCCAAAAGAATATGATCCAAATATCGTCTGTTGGGGTTAGTGGGGTTCGTCTGAAGCTCCTTGTGCAATAAAGTTTACATGAAAGTGTTGTAACTGTTCTTCCAAACAAGTAAAAAAAAAACAACCATTTCCAGCATTAAACTAGTTCAAACTCAAAAGATGTTTATTATAAAGCGTTTTTGTTTAGCTTATGAACAATTTAAATTATTTCCTTCAAGGTTGAGGTTTCTTTGAAGTCAAGAATTAAACAAAAACTAGAGAAAAAATTCCTGTGATAAAACAGAAACTTTAAACTTTTTCTTCCTCGACTTTCTAAAGAAAACATAAAGGATTATTAGGAAAATGTAAAGTCTTTAAAATAAAAAAAGATCTGATTCAATTTTTGAACTAAACTATTTAAAGCACTGAATATAAAAAAAAAAAAATAAAAATAAAAAAAATAATCACACGAATAAACCAAATTGAATGTAGTACTAGGAGAAATAAAAGACATCCCCTCTGGCTGTACCTCCAAACCCTTTTTGTTTCAGCTCCTCTCCACGGATGATGACCGGCCTGATGCCGACCTCGTCTCCTACAGCTTTTATTTCCTAAAAAAAAAAAGGATTTCATTACAAAGTTTGCTAAAAATAATTAAAGCTTAGGTACATTTCACGAATACACCTCCATTTTTATTTACGAAGGGAATGAATTACTTACACATGTCTAATAAAACAGGGAATGACTGGTTTGGGGGATTATTACAGCTTATTTCCATAAAGACAGACTTACATCCAGGAAATGGTCTGTGTTCATCTCATTGCATGGTGTGTCCACGATGCGAGCTGCCAGTCGAACTCCATCAGCAGTGTTGGAGAGACACTGAACAGGAGAAAAGCTTTGAAGCTACAGCAGAAACCACACAGTACTGAACTGTGCTGCACAAGAAACATCAATACCTCAAGTTCTGCAAGGTGCAAAGAACTGCTGTCATTTCCAACAATCAGAAACTCCACGGTCACATGCTTTTTGTCTGTCCTGCGTGAGGCGGTGGAGCGGCGAGAGAAGATGGGAAAAGCCCTGGCAATGGCACAGCTGGAAGCAAACACGTCTGAACGCTCACACACCATCTGGAAGAGAATGGATAACCCATAAAACTCTTAGACCTCACCAGAACAAGGCAAGGAATATTCAGTAAAACTTGAGGATACTAACCACAATGCAGCGATTGTTTCCTCCAGGAAGGCAGGAGCGGACTATGCGAGAAACAAAGTGGGCAGAAGAGGGGCTGTTGTGTCGGCTGACGCGTGAAGGAAGGGCAGCCACAGCAGCTTGGTTGAGGTACAGAGAGCAGCTGTCCGTGGGGTTTGGGTTCAAAGTACTTAGAGCTGCCTGCCAGGTCTGAAGAGACAAAAACACAAAAAAACATGTTTGGTTCTCCACAAACAAACCACTGGAAGGGAACATGAAGTCTAAACAGATGAACTACAGGGAAACTAGAACTGAGCATCACTATAAAGTTGTGTTTTTCGTGTTTTTAACATGTTCTTGTGGCATTTTTCTGATGATGCAGGACAAATTATTAGGAAATGTAACCTTTAATATGAGTATTTCTTTATTCAGATCATTGTGTTATAGGAGCAGATGCAAAAAAGCCATTGTAAAAAGCATGTAACAGTGTGCTACATTTAGCAGACCATAAGCCCCGTTCTAATGCATCCACTTGCAGACAAATAGATCTATACAAGTCTTTATTTTCCTCATCTGAGGTCACACCTGTCAGGATACCCAATATCTGCATTCCTGGAGTCCCACCACACAAAAAATGCACCATCTTACCATGGATCTTTCTAAACAGGAGCTGACACAATTCTGTGCAATCTGGACAAGCAATGTCACTTTACACTATGAACATTTTTTGCAGCACATGGACACTTTAGAGACCTGAAGTAGACTATATTGTTTTATGTTTAATTCAACCCCTAATTTAATATTTATTTCTACTTAATCACTCAACTTTTACATTTTACCTTCATAATTTTTTATGATGCAATGTAAATAATACACTGCATATCGGGGCTCATCCAGTCATACACAGGACTCACTTCTGTCACAGAAAACCAGAAGGTGAAAGATCGAGGCTTAAACTTTCAG
Source organism: Oryzias melastigma (assembly GCF_002922805.2). NCBI lineage: Eukaryota > Metazoa > Chordata > Actinopteri > Beloniformes > Adrianichthyidae > Oryzias > Oryzias melastigma. The sequence continues at coordinate 6,053,705 of NC_050512.1, read as the reverse complement.
AGCTCCAGGATGCTGCAGGTAATTACTGCTCAAACCTGCTAATCAGTAAGCAGTCACCTTAGGACTTAAATAGACGGTTGCTGTTAAGTCAATCACTGACAGCGCCAATAAACTGCGAGAAGTCTTTACTTTTTCAGTTACACTCAGAGTTTACTAAAAAAAAAAACATTTCGCCATATGTATAACATAAAGAACAATCTTAGATTTAATGGGCTTTGACTAAAACTTGTGCTTTCAACTAATATTGTCGAAGCTTGGACGTTAGCTGGTAGCTTAGTTGGCTAGCTGCCTCGCGCGCAACATCACCTCGTTACTGACGGCCGGCTGTAGCTTTCCTTTGATTTGGCTCCAGTTGACTTGCTGCAGGTTGCTTAGCTGTCCAATAATGAGGACAGGGCGAATGTGTAGCTCTGAGTCACCGGCAGAAGCCTTAAACTCCAGCACCACGTTCGCCATTTTTGGGACTCACAGCTCGAGCTAACCGGAGAGAAGGAGGCAACGGCAACTCGCAGGGGACAAAATTGTTTTGATGCGCTCATGTCACCGGAAGCTAGAGGCTCTTCTGTCGACCTCTACTGGTGATAGGTGGGAATATATATATATATATATATATATATATATATATATATATATATATATATATATATATATATATATATATATATATATATATAAAATAAATGTTATGACTGAATATTTCTAGTGTTTTTCTTACTGATTAATTATACATTTATTTTTAAACCTTTAGGGACTGTGGAAGTCAATGGGTGACGTCAGGGATTATTTGTCTAATTATACATTAACTCTATGGTGGGAACTAAACTTAGAGCATAATTTCTGTTCGGTAGAACATTTCTTTTTTTTGTAGCAATCCTTAAGAGAAACATCTGTAATTCTTTAAAAAAAGAGTAGATTAAATACTATGTATACATAATACATTTTCAACTCATCTCACAAAATTTGTATAAATGCTGCAATAAACATGCTAAATGACTTATTGCCAAATAATTCTGTATCGATAAATAATCAATTAAACCTAAACTTTACTTGCCTTGTGTGCTGTATTTACACAAATCTTCAGAAAAGTCCTTTAAATCCAGTCACACTTTCTCATTTTTTTTTTTTTTTTGTAAATGACAAATGTATAAATAAAACAGCGACAGGAACACAAGAAAAAGTATTGGCTGTGTTGAAGAACATCTCTCATAAAACATCTGAAACCGTGTAAATGAAATAGCTTTACATTATTTAGTCAAGCAGGATCCAAAAAGCTGAAACTTAAGCTACTTTTAAAACATATTTGAAATAATTGAGTCCAAACTAAAAGATTCCCAGTAAATCTTTGTCATTGTTCCCCTCTTCTTTAACAGGAAATCCTTTGTTTTACAATGGCCTTAAAAGGGTGAAAAACTTGGTTTGCATTTACAAATTACACGTTCCTCCTTATAATAATAATAAGCTGAATTTCTAGAAACCCTGACTTTTCCACCTGACTTTGTTGAAATATACAAAAGTTCATAATTTGTACTAAACCCAGTTTTTCCATTTCATTTTTAAACCTCAGCTGTCAGGTATTTTAACTCGGTGATTTGAAAAAGAAAATAGGCAGAACATTTTTATTCCATATGAAAATTTAATCAAGAAATCAAGTAAATAAAGCACAGAAAAACATTTACAATTTCAATTACAGTAACTTTATGAAGCAAGTAGATAAAACCCAAACCATGCATTTGAATAAAAATGCAAAACCATTCTTATGGTTGCTGCAGTCTGATTTAGCTCTTAAAAAAGCCTTCTAATATTACGTTTTTACTAATGTGTTTTTCTGCATTTGTTTTCTTGCTGCTAATAAAACGCAAATTCTTTTGAAATTAAAGCTCCAACAGTCTGAAAAATAAAGATTTAGTGTAAAATGTCAAGCGTGTATAAAGGGTTTATGGATTTATTTGCTGCTTTATTCAGATCAAGTTCACTCTTATACAAACTACTGCAAAAAGGACAGTCAGGAAAACAGTCTTCATTCAAGTAGAAACCACAAAGTTCCAGCTGTTGGTTCATGTAATCACTGCAAAATAAATGCAAAACACAAAGTAACAAGTAAGCATTATTTAAGCTCTTGCCTCGATAAAGTGACTATTTTTAAATTGCAAAGAATACTCTCAGAAAGCTAAAAAAGAAAGCTTTAATATCTGTGTGCAACTACTGCAGATATTTTTTATAATAGAACAACTTTCACTATAAAAAGGCTTCCTATGAACTCGTGTATTGTCAGATATATTTCTTTAAATCGTTTCTACGGGGAAAAAAAGCATGTTTGTTTGATTTTTTTTTTTAATTTATAGATATGTTATGTTAAAATGTCCTAGAGTTTGATACTGAACAGATTTGGTTTCAGCTTCTCTGGTTTTGTTCTGTTGTGCAAACAAGACACTGAAAGAAATGATACTGAATCACAAATCCTCATTAAAAAAGCTAAACATTTGTTAGTGTTTAGTGTTTTTTTTAAGTCTTTGGGTGTTTATTAGAAAAAAAAACATTTAAGATTTATTTAAAATAATTGAAACTTGTCATGTAAATCTTAACAACAACAGATTTAGAGTTTGGCAAATTTAAAACGTCACACTTCTTGGACCCTTTTCGGCCTGGCTTCTTTCCCTAAAGTATTAACACTTCTCTTTTAAGTTAAGCATAGTGAGCAGCATCCGTCAGACGGTGTGGAGGTCTCACACCTACAGTACAGTACAAACTGATCAGGGGTTTTATCCCCAATAAATGAACAACTGCAGCATTTATTTTTAGATAAAAGAAGCATAAAAGCTTAACTTCATTTAAAAGACATTTAAATATATATATCTATATGACTTTTTTCTATAAGATTAAACTGTAGCTGTTGTTATGCTGAAAGCTAATACTGATGGTTACTTTCTTATTAGTGCTTTTTGTGCAACAATTAAGACAGGACAGGAAAACTAAAAAGGTAAAGGTGTTATTGTTTCATCCCATGCTGAAAATATACCAGTATTTTGTCTACCAGAAGCCTGACATGATTCCCCCAAAAAACAAATCTTTTTTAGGAAAAAATCCCATGAGCCTTTGCTAGCAAATAGTCAAAAGCTGAAGATTTCACTTACACTTTTCAGCTCATTTAATTGTGATAACTGAAGTGCAACACATGCAAGACCTAAAAGATAAAGGCTGCCGAGCGTAAAGCATGTGAGGATTTTTGTACCTGTGTTAAATGAATTTTAGTTCTGGAAGACATGACTTATGATCAACTGCAATGCCCTTCATAATCCTGCATGTTTTGGAGGCTTTTTTGCAGCATAATTAAGGGATCTGAGAAACTACTTAGAAGTTAGTAAAAACAGAAAACTTTGGGGATGTTATGTGATCAGAAATCCATCCTGTATTACTTTAAAAAGTCAAAAAGAATCAGCATAGGAAACATTCTAGGCAGATTCAGCGGTTAAACAATAGATCTCGAGTTAGGATTAGATCAGGAAAGTCTATTGTCATAAAAACCAAAATAAGCATCAGTTAAAGGGGGATTGCATAATGACGGCAGGATGTAACACCCTGCTTTAGTTAGGATACCGAGGACATCTTCTTGCTACTCATAGCGGTTTCAAGAACACCATTTAAGTCGGAAAAGATCAATCCAACCCCCGAACATGCACAAATCAATAAGCAAAACTGTTGAAATAAGGTCCTGAGTTTTCTTCATTAGCAGATTTCCTTCATCTCCAGGTTGAGCGTTCCCTCCCTTTGCATCAATTGTTTATAGGCACATTACTGCATATGTGTAAAACATAACTTGGAGCCAAACTTCAAAGCTGTAGTATTTGTGTAGGAATACTATACATAATGTTGACTGTATATCCCATGTCTGAAGGCTCCATCATTTCAAAATAAAAGCACCTTTACAGTCTTAACTGTGACATCTCTTTGGAAAAGATTAAAATGCTTTGAATGGAAATTACACCAAATTTATGCAATTATTGTTAATATAAAGCCAATACTGGCGTAAAGGAGTAAAATTAGCTTATATAGTGAAATAAAAATCCTCACAAAGTTCTGATGATTAGTGCTTCACAACACAAACCAGAGTAAATACCAGGAAGCTTTTGCTAATAGTAATAATAATAAGACTAGATGTGGGAGAATTGCCTCCATGTGTGACTGAATAACACTTTTTTGGCTTTCAACAAATGATCGATTTTCCCTTTGGAGAGTCCCACCGTTTAGGCATGACACAGATTCCCATTAGAGCCACAGGTAGCAGAAATAGCACAGTTCTTGAGGAAGTGGGAGGCTGTAGCGGCGTCGGCTTCTCTGGGAGGGAAAGGTCTCATGGTGGAGAGGATCAGGGCCAAGCAGTCTGCGACGTTCTTGTTTGGCGCGCAGGCCAAAGCTGGCGTGAGTCCTGGAGACAATCATCAGGAAAAGATCAATATATGACAAGGAGTTTCTGATATTCCTGGGAAACACACACACCTTTCTCGTCTAGAGCCATGACGGCTGCACCTCGGGTCAGTAACACCTGCACCACAGTGGCTAGGCCTTTTCTTGCAGCAATGTGAAGGGGCCTGCAAGACAAAAACGGATCTCAGTACAGATGCAAATGCAAAGAACTACAGAAAACAGAGGATACAAGGAACCTGGTACCAGAAGGACTAGTTAACAATATCCTTTTTGTCCACAAAGATAGAATGTTGTATTTAGTTCACTGACATTATAAAAAATACATTTCAGATAGAGCAATAATAGGTTATTCAAAGGTTATTTTGCTCCAAAAAAAAAAAAGACAAGCGTGCCTGTTTTTAGGTCACTCAATGTTTCACTTCTGAAAACATGTAAAACTGGACCTCCTTCTAGACTTCAGAAAGGGGGGTGGGGGGTGTCTGATGAGGTCGTGCTTGTCTGTCTTCTCAACTTCTGTGTAAGGGTTGATCTTTTGCAGTCCAACAAGTTTGGTAGGTTTATTTCAAAATTTGGACCCACTCCAATTAAAACTGTGTTTTTAATATTTTCTTGTGGCATTTTTTTTAGGTGGTGGAGTACATATGTATATAAAAAAGTTAAAACTGGATTTCTGGTTATTTTTTCATTCAAATCATTGTAAATCAGTCGGAGCAGACAAAGATTTCAGTTTGACAAAGACTTGTGACAAAGAAAATAGGCTGAGCGGGGAATAAGATCACTGCTCCAGCCTCTCAGCTAAGAGGTAAAAGGAGGCGGGGTTGCTCCAGGACCCACTTACAACACAGAGGGTAATTTTTAATGAACTACTACCGCTCTTCAGAAACTATGTCCAAGAAAAGGTCATTTTATTTTTCTTTTGGCAAAATCATAATTAAAAGTCAGCAAGGATTGCTCTTGCTCAGGGGTAGGAAACTCCAGGCCTCGAGAGCCGCAGAGCATGACTGCCTTACTTACGACTGATTACCTGGTTCAGGTGCATCCAACAGATTAGAACATGCCAGAGTCAGGTATTTTTGAAAACATGCAAGAATGCGGCCCTCGAGGCCTGGAGTTGCCCATCTCTGCTCTAATCATTCATACAGAGCACAAATTTAAAGATGTCCTGACTGCCGTCAATGCTGCTCAGTTTTCAAAAATAACTGTTTTTGTTCAGCTTTCGGCTCCTCCCTTTAAGGGTCGCCTCAGCGAATCAACTCTTACTAACAGGTAGATGCTTTTCCTGACACCACTCTGTATTTTATCTGGACAGATCTTGTTTTTCCCAAACATACTCTGTCTCAAATAACTGTCGGAAATACAAAATCTATGATTCTGGAAGAAAACAATATTCTGAATTCTTCAGCGGTTTAAACCTTTAATTATTCCTTTGTCATATTTTTGAACAACTGCAGTTGCAAAACTTACATCTGAAGAGCGTTGTTTCGTGCGTTGATGAGGGTAGAATCTGTGATTTCTCCCAGGATCAGCAGAGCACACATTTCATGACCCTGCAGAGTAAAGCAACATAGGTAAAGATAAATATATGAATGTGTTTGGTTAAATGCTAAAATAAACAGTGTAAGCTTCCTCAAGTTATCATTTTTTAACCCTTGCTTCAAATGTATTTTTTATAACATTTCTCATTAAGTTCATCCACTGCATGCATGGAGTACATTGTTCAGTGTGTTTGTGACCTTGTTGCAGGCTAAGTGAAGAGCTGTGTTGTTATTGGCATCCACCAGGGTCAGGTCTGGATTCGCTTTGTGCAGCAAGAACTCTGAAATGCAGAAAATAAATAAAACAGTGAATTAAAATGTCACTAATTTTTTTTATAGAGTGGCATTTCAGTGCAATGTGTGAAGTAACACATCAGTGAAGATGATCAAAGTCACAGGCAGGATGGACAGAAGGAACATTGGTGACGCACCAACAGCCATAGTCTGTCCACAGTCAGCAGCAACCATCAGGGCAGAACATCCAAAGTGATCCACAGCATTAATCTCTGCTCCGCAGGTCAGCAGCAGCTGCAGGCCGGCAACACTTCCTGAATACGCAGCTGCATGCAGCGGACTCCTGCACACAAACACACACAATGACGACAAAACTGCTAGATACTGGGCAAATTTTATACAGAAAGATCAAATCCTGTGAGCTCAACACTATCTACACAAACATAGAATCCTAAAAACTGTAGTAATTGACATACAGTTAGTTGAAATTGTTTTAATTAAATTAACCCTTAAATTCAAAATAATTAAAATAAATAATAATGAAATCAAAGTTTTTACTGGCATCACCTTAAGACAAATCCAGGGCTGGAACATAAGTTAGAATCAAACTCACCTTCCTTTTGAATCCTTAATGTTGACAATTTGAGGCCCAACAGCCTTTACCAGCAGAACAGCAGCACCATCAAATCCACCGACTCTGCAGGGGAGAAAACCTGTTAAAACTTTGAATGCTAGCTTTAAATGTATTAAAAAGAATTTATTTCAAGATTAAATAGTAGTTGGACTGATACGCACAAAGCACAGTGTAGCGGAGTGAACGGATTCCCTTCCTGGCTGTTAAAAAGCCGGTTTTCAAGTAAAATGTGTAAACATCCTTCATGCCCTGGAAAAGACAAAAAGACCAGTTTCTAGTTATTAGAGCTTTTGTACTTTCTTTCTAATTTGTTTAATGTCATAAAAACTCTGATTTGCTTTGTGAAGTGATTAGCTGCTGTCAGTCACCATGATAGGCGGCCCAGTGTGTAGGTGTGTAGCTCCTGAAGTCCAGCATGGAGTCCAGAGGATCGGCTTTCTTGGCAGCTTTTAGCAAAGCGCTGAGCAGCTTCGTGTGACCGCACGATGCTGCGAGGTGCAGCGGTGTTCTTCCCTGAAAGTCTCTGCACAGAGCAGAAGCCCCGTGCTCCAACAGAGCAGACACACCCTCATCACTGCCCAACATGGCCTGCAAGGATTAAAACAACAACAAAACACCATGTAAAAGGAAAAAAAAACTGACAATTTTATCCTTTTTGTGCATTTACAACTCACAACTCTGTGAAGGGCAGTGAAGCCTTTTTTATCTGCTGCATCAGGATTTGCTTTTTTCTCTAAGAGGATGTGAATGCAGTCTGTATGACATCCCAGAGCAGCCAGCATGAGAGCCGTTCTGAAAACAAAAAGGTTGATTTTAAAGGGTCAGAATAAAAAAATATTAAGCGTCTCAGAATACTACACCGTCTTTAGAAACCTTCAGCTGACATACAACATCAAGTGAACTGTTTTTATTTTAAGAAAATGTTTAATGCTTTCTTCACATGTAAAAACAGACTTTTATACATTTTATTATGTGCTACTTTATCATTATTTTATTAAGGAGACACGTTTCCTTACAGTGATTTTAAAACGTCACTCTATCTACAGCAATGTATACCGATAAATTAATAAACTGTAATAAAATACTGAAATTGAAGGACACAACAAAATACATTTCTAAACGTATGCAGTTGTAAAGTGGAAAATAATCTATATATTATATTAGAATAATGCTGAATTTGATGGGTATACAGTGTAATAAATGTTTCTTTTATTGTCAAGCTGAATTGCAAACATTCAACATGCTTTTAAACTGAAGCAGGTTTGTATTTTGAAAGGAAACTATATGTATTTTTGCTAAAAACAGTAATTTTGAAGAGCTCAACTTTTTAAATAAAAAATTGTTAGCATTTTAGCAATATGAAAACATGCTCAGTACTGGTTTTGTTAATATTATCTAAAATTAGTCATTTTTTCACATTCAACTTCATTTTTACAACTATATCCAACTTTGCTTGCATTTTTTGTTGATTTTGTTGTTTCATTCTGATGGTTTTCAATTTTCTAAAATAACTTGATGCATAAATTTGAAAAGTGCATCAAGGATCCGTATATATAACAGAGATTCCCTCACCGTCCCTGTGTGTCCTGACTGTCGATGACATCTACACTTTGCTTGCAGTTGACGAGTAAAAGAAGACAGTCCACCTGGCCCTCAGCAGCTGCACCAAAAAAATCTCAATTTTAATTCAGAGATAATAAACACACATAACTCAGAACTTAGGAGACCACATAAACAAAGCTATTAATTTAAAAAAAGATAGGTCAGAAGTCTTTGGGATCCTCACACCTGCAGCATGTAGAGCCGTCCACCTGCGTTTGTGCTCCCTCAGGGAGTAGGAGGCGCCGTGCTCCAGCAGCACCTCCACACACTGAGAAAAGCCCCTCTGAGCAGCCAGGTGGAGGGCAGTCTGCCCTTGAATGTCCCGAACATCCAAACTCACTAAAGTCTCACAAAGCAGTCCGAGCGCTTCACAGTGACCATAATAAGCCTGGAGCAGGAAACAGAAAAAAGGGCCAATCATGTCAAAATAAAACATTTTTCCTATTTAGTCATTATCATTAATGAAATACTCACAGCTAAATGCAAAGGACTGACTGGGATGTTGCTTTCAGCTTCTTCAAGGCAATTAAAAGAAATCTCCAAGAGCTGTAAAGGTAACAAACTTTAATTTAATCTGAAGTGCACAAATGTTTAATACAAGCTGTCTGATTAAAAAAATAAATAAAACTGACCAACTCAAGATGCTGTTTGTTCCCACACGCTGCTGCATAATGCACGGCACTGTAACCCCGACAGTTCTTCAGAGTGGGGTCGGCACCGTTGTCTAGCAGGTAGTCTAAACACCTGAACACAAACCGAACACAACAAGAACTGCAAAAAATGTATTTTTGTTTCTTCTTTTTAATCAAGACAGGCAGCCACTACAAATGTTAGGGGAAAAAAACTAACATGTTTTTAAGTAGCACAGGAAGTAGCACATTATTTAGATATAATCTTCTTTTTATTAAACATTAAACTTACAGATAAGCTTCATGTTCTTTCTCCTCACTGAGACTTGAACCAGAGCCGGTTTCCCCTCTGTGGATAAAAAAAAACAAAAAAACAATTCTTTAAATGTGGGGGGTTTCTATAACAAGATACGGTAAATATTGATTTCCTCTTAAGGAGTTGTTTAATGCAACCCTGCAAAGTTTGTTTGGTCTAAAATGCTAAAATGACGATAAGCCTTCTCACCCGCAGAAGGCGTGTGACGCTGCAGCGTAGTGGAGAGGGCTGCAGCCCATCAGGTCGGCATCGTTGACCACGGCACCGGCTCTTACCAGGGAGACGGTGCACTGGCTGTTCCCGTTTGCTGCAGCGTAGTGCAGAGGAGATCTGGGAGGCAAAAAGTAGAGTGAAATCAACGTGCTTGTCATAAGATCTTGCTTGAGAGTCCTGCTTACCTTCCTAAAATGTCTTTTATGTCCAACTCTGCACCGTTGTTTAACAGCAAATTCAGACACTCTACATTTCTGCAAAACATATTGAAAATCAGATAAAAAAAAAATGTAAATTTAAATTTCAGGATCAAGAACCATAACAAACATAAAATACATTTTTCTATTTTTCCCCAGATTACTTTCATTACTGGTTTTAAAGTCAGTTTTATCAAAAGTAACTACAATCTTTGTGCCTTAAAAAGAGTTTTCAATTCTTTAATTTCCTGTCTAAAAACATCCATCCATCCATCCATCTTCTTGACCGCTTCATCCCTTTCGGGGTCGCGGGGGTGCCGGAGCCTATCCCGGCTACTGAGGGGCGAAGGCGGGGTACACCCTGGACAGGTCGCCAGTCTGTCGCAGGTCTAAAAACATAGTAGGCTCAAACCTCACCCCCCAGAGGCAGCTGCATGCAAACAGGTCCTCCCGTGATCATCTGAGAGGTTTACGTCCAACTCCTCAGTTGAGAGGGGGCTGCCTACTGCAGAAGGCATGGAGTTGTAGAAATGGCCTAAATGACAAACAAAAAGCAGCTTCATGCTGTGTTTTCAGTCAGATGGGAGCAGATGAGATTTTTCGTGAGTCAGGTTTAGTCTCACCGCTGGACAGCAGCTTGCGGCAACAGTCTGGAAAGCCGCAGAGAGCTGCCAAATGCAGTGGAAGCATCCCATGAACCCCCTGTCTAAAGAGATCAGAGAAATATTCTTTGAAACAAAAGCTTTAAGTTTTTGGGAAATTGTAAAATTGACTGTTTTAATCAAGCAAATCGATCTATAAACTTATTTATGATAAAAAAAGTTGTAAGTTTACAATTTTTTTTCTCAGAAATTTACTACTTTAATCTTGTAATATTACTTTTTTTGGCTCTAATACTCTTTCCTAACAAACACACAAATGCAGAACTGAGATATAGAAATGCGCTTGCACAGCTAAGAACACAATCTGACATTCACAGGGGAAGCTAATTATTTATTCAATAACTTCTTTCTTAAGAGTCAACATTGTTCTTCTTTCTAAAACATAAAAATATTTACTTCATGATTTGAGGTTAATTTTGTATTCTTTTATAGAAACGGCTTTCTTTAAATTAAATGCACGCATTATTTTTTAGAAAATTCAAATGCTGTGATAACTGTAATTTTGGTAATCACACATTGTGGTTCAGCAGTGTTCATTACAGGCAGACTAACCTGCATTTGTCGGCACCATTTGTCAATAAAGTACTGATTAGTAACTCCTGCCCACATTTAGCAGCAATATGAAGTGGAGTGTTTCCATCCACATCCTCACAATCGATCTCTGCACCTACAGATGGGAAATTACATATTTTAAACATTAAAAACAGCAGAATTTCACAAACTGAAAGCTATACAGGATGAATGAATATTTTCAGAGGTGTTTTTGTATTTTGTTATTTATTTTACCATTTTGAATCAGAATCTGAGAGCCTGTGAAGCGTCCATACATAGCAGCTACATGCAAAGGGCTCTTCCCATCTTTGTTCTGTAAAAGAAGATTTGGAGAAAAAAATACATGTCCATTTAGTTTGAATAAAAACTCCCAAAGATCCATGTGTTTTGTTTTTTTCTTTTTCTTGTATATCTGCCTACTTGCACGTTGACATCAGCACCGTTGTTGACTAGCAGCTCAAAACACATCACCCCACTGGAAGAAGCAGCAGCCATGTGCAGTGGTGTGTTGCCATGGTAGCTTGGCTGGTTAAGGTTGGCGCCGCAGTTCACCAGTTCAGAGGCTACAATGTCTTGCCCTGTGTAACAGGCCATATGAAGGGCCGTGTTCCCAAAGCTGTTGAGTTCATCAGGCTACCAGGAAATAAAAACAGAAGAGCAGACGACAAAAGTATTCAAGTTGAAGGAGCAATTAATTATAAAAGATTAGATTCAAAACACATCAGTTGGCTGTGATAAAAACTGTTTGCTTTGTGACAGTGATATATATGACTGAGCCGCAGCCACATTACCTCAACCCCGAGTCTCAACAGATAGCTGACCACATCGAGCTGTCCACTGACAGCTGCAACATGAAGTGGAGTGTAGCCATGCTTGTCTTTGCATGTCACACTTGCACCATGAGAAACCAGCAGTTTCACAACCTCCAAATATCCTGAAACAAGATCAAATACACATTAGGGAAGTAGTTTCCCTCACAATACAAATTAATTAATTTGAAACTAAAGTAATAAAAAACTAGTTCTGATTTAAGAAGATTGATGGACTTTTTTTTTCTTAGCATTAACAGAAAGTTTTGAAAACCAAACAGATGTAACAGATGTAAAATATATTGTCTGGACGCAGGGGGTACATTGGATTTGAACATTAGCAGAAAATAACAGACACATAAGGTGGAAGATACCTGCAGCCTTTTAACAGAAATGGACATTTCTTTACTTAATGAGACATCTAACTCTTTCAATATGTCTAAACACCAAAAGATTAGCAAACACTATGGATTATCTTAACACAAAAGTCACCCCCCTTCAAATGTTATCATATATCTAGTCTTTCTTACACTTACAGTGACAGTTTAATTATATGGAGAGGCACCATTACATCTACCTGACAAGTGTTTCACTCACCGAGGTGTGCAGCCCAGTGAATTGGCTGCCTCTCCTTCTTATCTTTGGCATTTACACTGGCACCTTTTAACACGAGTAAGTTCACCATCTGCAGAAACACAGAATTGTGTTAAGCAGTAAGCTTGTGATGTTACATCTCCTGAAATATTTACACTTAAATGACTAAGGTCATTATGTGAATGCATGGTGAAGTAACATATAAAAGTGATTTGATCTGTTTGGTCAATAGCAAAATTCTAATACAGTGTGATATCCTTCCTTGTTCCTAGAGAAATTCAAGTAAATCAAATTTTTATACAAACCAAACGCTGAAATAACTACAAAGCATAAAAGCGACTGTTCACATCATATTACCTCTCTGTGGCCACTGTGTGCCGCATGGTGAAGCGGTGTTCTTCCCAACTTGTCAGTAACATCCAGGCTGCAAACATGTGGTATCAGTGCTGCAACGCAGGATGTGGCCCAGTTTGCTGCTGCCACATGTAAGGGTGTGTGCCAGAATTTGTCTCTTGAGTTGACCTCTGCTTTATGCTTTAACAGCAGCTCCACAGCCCTCTGTTAAAAAAAACAAACAAGAGAAGTCAAGTACACAGGCATAGTGACTGACTTTTCCTCTTAATTTGTTTGTGTTTTGGGCGATAGGTACTTCGTTTCTTGAGGCAGCCGCTCGATGTAAAGGAGTGAGCATCCCAATGTCTTTAGAGCTAATATTTGCTCCTAAAATGAAGAAACAAATATTAGTTTTTAGGTTTTTTTCTTGTGATGAAGAAGAAATACTCAAGATCTTCTATTACCTGAGCTAATAAGTATTTCCATAATGTGGACATCACCCAAATAAGCAGCAGCATGGAGTGGTGTTCCCTGTTCTTGGTCCTGGATGAAGGAAAACATTATAGTAAACATTTTAAAAAAGCAAATTGTTCCTTGTTTTTCATTACAAAAATATTATGCCATAAAATCCATCAATAGCAATGTAAACTTCTTTTTTTTATAATGCTGACACACTTGAAAGAGAGATTTTTTTTTTTAATTTGCCAACAAATGTGTCAACACATTTGAAAGAAACTTCCCTTTCTTTTAAATGTGGTAGCACTCTGAAATACTGAAAGGCCAGAAAGGGCTTTTTATAGTAACCAGCTAGAATGAGTTTATTCTTACAGTTTTAGAAACTATGCTAAATTTAAATTCACAAAAATGACTGGATGATATTACCTGTGCGTTGACATCTTCGTTGTGGTTCAACAAAAACGTAACATCTTCTGCGTTTCGGCTGAATATAGCTTGGACCAGAGGAGACTGGAGGAAGGATGTGATTAAAAAAAAAATATATAGAAGTCTTATTAAATTACCCCATTGAGCTAAGTTATCAAAGCAGGAAACGACAACAATTCGCCGTTTTTAAGGCTAACAATCATCAACAGCGCTTCTAACGATTATTTTGTTAGAAAAATATGATCCACCGATGTCCAGCATAACATTTACTTCATATAAGTCTTGTCAAAAACTTTTCTCGTTGACTAGCTTAGCAGGCTAGCCACTGTTTACAAAGACATGAAATGATTTAAACTCAGGAAAATGTATACTCTACCTGGTCCGTGATACTTCTTAAGTCCATATCCTAATTATTGAGAAAGCATCTTCACCGTAATTTAGAGTGAACCGCATAACATCTAAATGTGATGCTTTAAACCCGGTAGCCTAGCACAGCTGTAAAAATTGGTGATTGTCAATAAAGTTTTATTTAAACATCGCGAGAACGCGACTTTGAGAACGCCAAAGCTTTACTTTAAAGCTGTCGTGTATATTTCATCGTTGTATTTCTCTTAAAAAAATAAATAAACAAATACTGCCTTAAGATCGAGATAATATTAGTTTTCAGGAAACTCTACGTTTGCACTTTTTACTAAACGTAATATGAATGCAAAGTCACACTAATTAAAAACTACACACATTTTTATTTCACATTAACAAAGCAAATGGCCAAATACCTTGAATCAATTTATTGCTAAATCTGAAATTAATATCAATTAAGAAAGTTCGATTATGACTGATTATGATTATGACTGATCAAATCGCCCAAATTGATTGATTGATTGATTGGTTGGTTTATTTCAAGTATAGATTATGAAAAACACAGGACAAAACACACAATTATTTCAAACTTTTTACAGAAATAATATGCTTTGATTAGAAAATAGAAAACAAACAAACAAAAAAACACACACTTATGTCACATTTGGTTTATTAATTTGTGTAACTATTAACTAAAGCCAGGTTTTGATTTATTGCTTAAAAAGAGGTAGGAAGAAGGGAATTTATATAATCCCATCCCTATATAGCTACATCATTTTACAGTTTTGCATAGTTATGTAATCCGGTTCTGATCAGATCAAATGCAAATTTTCTTCTTTTTTTTCTTCTTTTTTTACTGAAGCTACTACTGAAGCTCAATTTAAACAATGCATTTAAAATGTTAATGATCAGAATTTTGACATTAGAAACTTGTCAAGCTGCTCTAAGGCATTTTTCAGAAAGATGAACAAACGTTTTGCGTGGGTCAACTTGTTCCGGGGGGAATTAGATATCTTTATCTAATGAACTTTATTGCACTTTATACAAATTTACAAATCACAACAGTAAGCAGTTTGTAAAACACTTGTTTGTAATGAACAATGGATAAAAATATGAAGCAAAATACCATTTTCCATCTGTATCATCTGAAAGTCCATTTCTGCTTCTTTTAGTTGCGGTCCTCTCCTCCTGGGATTTGCTGTTGATTGCCCGTTGAAAGTTTCTGTGCAGGATTTTGTTTTTGCTGATACAAAAAAAATCTTTAAAGGCCGATCTCACTTGTTTGTTACGCTATTCAAGTCTTCGTCTGAAATTAAATCTGACGCTGAGTCTAAATGAACAAGGGAGGGAAAAATATAAAGATTTTATTAAAAAAAATATGTATAAAAAAACAATTTTTTAAGCCTATTGACTACTTCCATTAATTTAATGGGAAGTGTGAGTGTGAAGGATTAATTTTTATTTTTCATTCATTAATATTGTGCCATTATAACCCAAATATAGTCTACACAGGGGAAAACGAAATGTTTACTGAGCAAAGTCAAGTATGTTTTGATTGATAAGTATTTTACTATTTTGTAATGTAATATGCAAACTTGATTTATTGCTATTACCGAATAATATTAAGTATTCATCCTGTATTGTTCAGATAAATTACTCTTTACTTTACACTTTACTGGTGTATCTTTTTTGTCCAGATGGATACAACAGTTCAAAAGAGGAAGTCTCTAGATGAAACAGTGTGTTATAGGCTGCAGCAATAATCACTGCCCATTTTGTTCTACAAACTATTTCCAACCAACAAGATTATAAGGTTCAAATTCATTATCAAAAACTCTGCAGCCTAAAAAAAACAAATTACAACTGTTACAAAATATTTCTAAGAGCACAATATTTCTTTTAGTAAAGTAGATGAATTTCACAAAGGACCGGTATAGAATTGAAAAAAGCAGAGATACTCCCATAGTAGAAACATTTTTATTAAATCTTATGTTTAATTGGAAAAATTGTTCTAATATATCTTTCCTTTCCTATATACAGCTGTGATTTCTTGTACAGAAAACAGCGATTAAGTGGTTATAAGTATTGTTTTGTCTTTTTAAGCCTAATGTAACGAATAAATGAAAGTTATTCTCTTTAATATAACTTTTAATAAAAGTTATTCTTCCCACCTCAGCAGATCCTGCTTAATTTTCCAGATGTTTTGGGTTTGGTTTTTATTAGATTTTTTAGGCATGTTGTAATTTATTGTATTTCCTTTTATTTTATTGTGAAATACATGTGTTTCTCATGGAGAATGTGTTAAATTAGTGCAACAGAAGACAAACGTTAAAGATGAATTTTATTAACTCAGATCCCAATATTCTCAACGTCTGATACATTTCGGGAGCTTAGAAAATACCAGAATCAATTCTCTATCAGCAGTTAGATAAAACAATAAAGATAAATCAGTATGGATTCACCATGCAAATGTTTCAAGCCTCTACATGTACTGGATTATATTTGCACTGAAAAACCCTGGCACCTGAAGGGTTAAATATAAATGTATAATTCATCAGTAAGAAAAACATTAGAAATAATCAGTCATTACCAAAAAGTTACTGGTGCATGAAACATGCCAAATTTTCATCTTTAGTAACATTTATTGTAGAAAAGAAATCAATAAAATAGCACCCAAGGAGGCGCTGTCTCAAGAAACGAGTCCTGAAATCATCCTGAGGATGCTGTTAGTCCTCAGAAAAGCCAGGGTCCTGAGAGTGCGGTCCTGAGAGTGTTGTTGGGTCTCCGGGCCTGCAGGTTCATATTACTGGGATGTACAGCTCCAGTTTTCATGCAAAATATTACGTATTGGTTGTTATGTTGCAACTAAAAAGTGCTTCATTTCTCATGTAGATTTTATGAGTCACTAATCATTCAAAAAGTTAAGGTACTCTCTTTGTTTAGCTTTTTATGCTTAGCTTGCAGACATGAATTGATGACAGCTAAAAAAAAATTAGAATCCTATAAATTTCACAAAGATAAATATTATTCTTTAAACACTTTTTCAATCTTTAAAAATTTTTGTAGCACAAAATAATTTCCAGTGGTGTCAGCTTTCCTCGATGCCTTTAACCTTCAGCTCCTTTTTCACTCTTTCCAAATAGTTGAAATCAGGATATCCGAATCTGTAGTAGCAAAACACGACAAGTGTTTAGATATCAATGATTGAAAAACAAAAATGAAAAACTAATAGACATAGAGCATAGAGATCCGATTGGTAATACCTACTTTTGTACGCCTCCTGACAGAGAGGTCTTGTGGGAAATATCACTCCAAACAACCTGGTTTTTTAGACCGATTGCTTTTGAATTACCAACTGTAAAAATCAACCTCTGGTCAAAGGCTTTCTTTAACAGTTTCAGAACCGCATTGCCTTCTTTGTTGTCTGGCAGATACGCAGTTCTGGAAGTACCATTAAATGGTTTTCCTGGGTTAGGATGCCTTTCCTGCAAGAAGAACACAAGACAGATTTTGTACTCATTTGAATTAAACAGTTAATAAATCAAAATCCAAACTAGTTTGTCCCCTCAGATTAAGAATTAAGAGAAATTATTTTATTAGTTTATCAAAGATTCAGAACACTCAAAGAACAAAATCACAATGAATTTACAGCTATACAGCTATTGATCATAAATATTTGTCCTGATTTAAGGGATATTTTCTAAAACAATCAAGTTTGTGCTGCACTATAGAAAATATTCCTGTTTCTCTGGAAAAAGTGTATTAAAGAAACCAATATTTACCGTCTGTACTCCACTGGGTATGTTGTAAGTGATAACGATGTGTCCACAGTCTGAGAATCCAGGGAGAGAATCTGAACTTTTAGTCCATGACATGTTTCCGTCTGGCTGATCTCCCAGTAACACATCAAAGACGTGGTTGCAGAGAGGACATATGGACCCAGTCTGATGTAATGCATGCTGTAGGCATTCTTCACAAAACTCATGTTGACACTTCAGGCGTTTCTTTTTATTTAATCGCAGTAAACATATGGAACAGCATTCTTTGCCTCCACTGCTGCTGGCAGCATCAGATGAGGTGTCAGTGTATTTGCTGCAGAGCTTATCTATTCTTGTTCTTGAACCAATCAGCAAATCTTTCCAGTTCTTGTCTGACGGTGTAGCCTGAGCTGTCTCTTCAAGAAGGCTTGTTGGTTTCTGCATTGCACATATTGCATCGCTGAATGCATCCTGACTGCAGGTCGGTCCAAATGCACTGATTTCCTCAGATGTCAGAGTAAGTAGAAGCCTTTTTTCAGTTTTCTGGACGTTCCTGAATGCATTACTCCACTGATCTGGATCAACAAACTTGAGAGGAATGTGGGAACAGTAGGATTCACTGGAGCTCTTATCAATTAGCTCTAAGAACTCAGACATGGCATCAAGTGGACGGCCAACATCCTGATCAGCTAGAAATTGGACATTGACTTGTGCCTTTATTTGGACTTTGTATTTTTGTTCTATGTTTTTAAATTCTTCATTGTAGACATTATTCACATACCAGAAAGGATTCACTGGGACGACACAGCT
The DNA here is from genome assembly GCF_002922805.2 of Oryzias melastigma. Classification (NCBI taxonomy): domain Eukaryota; kingdom Metazoa; phylum Chordata; class Actinopteri; order Beloniformes; family Adrianichthyidae; genus Oryzias; species Oryzias melastigma. The sequence continues at coordinate 6,035,163 of NC_050512.1, read as the reverse complement.
TATGTCAGAGCTGATGGAATTCATGCTCTTTACTCAAGCCTTAATTTAGGTTATCCTCTGTGTTGAAGTTGATTTTACGATACTAATCTCATAACAGAATGATTTCTGTGGAGAATACACCATTCATTTAAAGTTTCTGTCTTGCTTTCCGGCTGCAGGTGGTGGCTGTGAATCTGTAGTTTCCTAGAAAATAAAAAGTATATATTTATTACTTTATTTAAAATAAATTGTATTGCTCTTCTTTTTTTTTAATTGCGCATAATTAGGCACATAAAGCAGATTGTAATTTTACCTTAAAGACAAAATACATTTATTTTCTTTGAGAGGAATAACTCTCTGAAAAACAGATGAAATTAAACATTTTCTTAGAATAGAATGAATTTATTTCATCAAAAAAATGTGCAAATGACAAGGTTCAAGTTAGAAACTGACAAAACCAAAAGAAAAACATCTCGTAAATGAGATAAATACAAAGACAGCTTTTGGTGCTTCATCTCATGTTTGTTTATTTATTTTAAGAAATATGTCTCAAAAACATGATTTTGTATTAAAACAATGCTACTGAGAAGTAATCAAAATCAAAAGACCACTTACATATTTTAATGCCCAAAACCCAAACAATACTTCTTGAACTAAAGTTCCAACTTTTGGAAGCGTTTTTGTTGCTATTTCACAAAAAAGATCTTCTAAAATCAAAATAAAGGCAACATTTTTAGCTCAGGATTTCTTTTCCCCCAACAGTACCTGAAACAGGTTTTAAAGGGCCTATATGGTTTAATTAAGCCTTTCAGAGTAAAATATATCCTTAATTATGGTCATATATTACCTTTGGCACACTAAAGAACATATTATTTATGAAATATTAGTTATTTTTGAGTACTCTATTTTTTTCTACCTGGAAGTAAGACGATTTGATCGCTGAGCCTCTGCCTTTTGCTACTAGTGGGTGCTGCCCATTTCATGAAGTCCTCGGTAGCATGTCTGCATTTCTTCCACAAAAACAAACATCCAAATTTTTGCAAAGAAGGATTTGCATATTGTGCATCTGAATTTAGTAGTCCCGGCGTTCACAAACAAAATGGTGATGGCTAACACGTTCAATTTGTGGGGAAATTCTGTCACAAAATGCAGACAACACCACCCGATGAACATTTCATTATTTATTGAAATGATGAGAACATTTTATTATGTTCTGATCAGCACTGGCTGTGAATGTTTCTGTTCTCTTTAAGCATCATCAATCTCTGTATCAAAAATTGTCTTCACTTTCATTCAGATCATTTTCCTGGAGACATGTGCACTTTTCTGTCTTTGCTCAATAATCCATCTTCAAACCAGTCCTTCTAATTTCTTGCTCACTTTTCCCACCAGGAAATAGTCTGCTCCATGTCTGCAGCATCTTCCCAATATCACCCATCTGCTTGCACCATTCTTGGATACTTTACCTTAAATGTGGAGCAGATTCCTCACCAGAATGTCCTTTGGCGTACGCCACCACATAAATAGCACACAGACAGCCTTCGTCTGCACAACTGTGCACGAGACAGGGGAGCTTGCAAAGCTAGCTGATCGTAGCTTCCTAGGCTAGTGGAAGCCGCTACATGTGTTAATGGTGCTGGCAGAGCAGAATCTTCCTGAGCTTGAGAGAACCCGTTCTTCCAGCCCAGTTCTGGGCTGGGAGGGGCTGGTGCTCACAGTGCAGGTTTTTAGAGGATTGCTCAGAAATGAGTGAACAGATCAAAACACCACTTTGAGGTTGTTTATAGTTAGGAATGAACATGATAATACACCCAAAAGCTTAAAAAGTTGATTTTACACGATGCAGGCCCTTTAACACAAATCATATCTTTAACTTCCTCATTTTATTGACAACTAAAGTGTTTATAAAAACAACGTTATTCCTGCTTTTACAGAAAATAATGAGCAAAAAAACGTTATTCTAGCATTCATATAATGACCACTTTATAAGTGTCCAGAATTGATCAGTTTCATGGATTTTTTTGTTTTCTTTCTTTTTTTTTCTTAAAGGCAGCAAATAGGTCATTAGTCTCTGCAGTCAAAGAACCATCCTATGAAAATATGTTGACACAAAGTTTGAGAGTACAGAAGAAAGGTCCAAGGACAGCAGTTGACCACTTACCGTCCGGCCTTTTAGCTGAAACCAACAAGGAGAGACGGAATCGCTAGAGGATCAGCCAGGAAAGTGAAAGTGAAACTTTTGTGCACGCAGGAACTTGAAATCCCCTGTTGAGTAAACATGGGGAGGTTCAACTCATAAGCCACTAAACCAGTCTTAGCTCTAATTAAGTTATAATAAAGTCACAGCTGCAGGATGGTTGTCTAAAAACATGATGGTTTATAATTCACACTGAGATCAGGAGTTCAAAGCTACTTAGACATTTAACTTTCAATTTTTTAACTTTTCTTTTCTCCACTGAAAAAAATTACTTTTTTTGCACATCAAGCTCCATCCATCTATCTTCTTCCGTTCATCCAGGACCGGGTCACGGGGGCAAACAGTCCAAGCAAAGATGCCCAGACTTCCCTCTCCCAGTCACTTCCTTCAGCTCCTGGGGGACTCCGAGGCGTTCCAAGGCCAACCGAGAGACTTAGTCTCCCTCGCATGTCCTGTCAATGGGACATGTCCGTAACACCTCTCCAGGGAGACGTCTGGAGGCATTCGGACCAGATGCTTGAGTCACCTCAACTGGCTCCTCTCGATGCGGAGGAGAACCGGCTCTACTCCGAGCTCTCTCTGGGGCGCCCACCCTCCCTCCAGAGGAAGCTCATTTCAGCCGCTTGTTGTCGGGATCTTTTGGTCATGACCCAGAGCTCATGACCATAGGTCAGTACTGGAATAAAGATCATCTGGTGAATAGAAAACTTTTCTTTCTGGCACAGCACTCCCATCACCACAACGGACTGGTACAGTGACATCATAACGGCAGACGCCGCTCCAGTCCACCTGTCGATCTCATGTTCTTCCGACCCCAAGATATTTAAACTCCTCCACCTGGTGCAGGAACACTCCACCCACCGAGAGAGGGCAAACTATGAGTCAGGCAATTTTTCAGTATGCATGAAATTAATATGTCTGCTCAACATGTTTTAAATAGGTTTGCAGTCCCAAAATAAGATGTACTTATTGACCTGACATGATGTCAATTAAAAGTTGATAAAGCAAGATTCATTTATCCTATCAAAACATCTTAAAAACTCGTTGGGCCAATGTTTTCACTGAACTAATCACAAATTGTCAACTGAGCATGCTCCAGGTGTGTGTGGCTGACTGTTGGGGACACTCCAGTACTGCAGGGGGCAGACGTGACCCCAGCTGTGCTTATATCCATCCACCAGTAAATAATAGAAAGAAGAAGAACGTTAGGAATACTGTACTCCACCATCCAGATTATTGTCATTTGCTGTGACATTTATTGGAAACACCAGAAGGAAACGTGCAAAAATGTTTGTTCCCCATTCAAAAAGACAAAAGTTGGTCATCAATAAGGTTCTTTTGTTTTATTTGGAAGAGTTAGCTGTTCTGGTGGTGAAGTGGTTAGTGTTGCTGCAATGAGAAGATATCAGGTTCAGATCCTGGTAGGACCTGAACCTGCATGGAACTTGTATGTTCTCCCCGTGAATGTGTGACTTTATCCTGTTTACTTTGTTTATAACTTGAATAAATACTTTAAATTACCTGCACACTCAAAAATCTGAATGAGGTCATCGCTTTAATGAGTAAGAAGTGAATGTATTTGCTCAACAAGATTGAAATGGGTTTTCATTTACAAAACAAGAGAATCTAAATATTATGCTTTTGCATTGTGAAACCATCATTCATTCACTCTCGTTCATACTTGGTGATGCTGTAAGCGTGGCTCCTAGTTTGTATCTACAGCCCCTCTGAGCAATTGTCAGAAACATTCACACACCAGCAGGATTTGAACCGCCAACTCTTCAAACATTAAACAGTCGGCTCAACTACCTGAGCCAAAATACTTATTGTGTGTTTTTTTTTCTTTTATGACTAAAAAGCTTACAAGTAAAGGATTTACACAGTGAGGTATCATTAATTATTTATTATCTAAAGAAATAAAGCACAAGGTATATATATATATATATATATATATATATATATATATAAACAAATTCAGACGGGCCACACAAATAGCATTGTGAGTTAAATTTGTTATTATATTAACATAACATGCGAGGTGTCTGTCATGAATTAAGATAAATACTTAGAAATACTAACATTAAAGCTCAAAAAATAATCTTGTGTAAATCCACAAATAAAGAACTGACCTTTTTAAACACCCTTTTCCTTTTTCCTTGGATTTCTTCAATATATCAGATGTTTGTTGAAGAAATCCAATTAATTTTTTCGTAATAACCATTTGTTATAGTGTTGAAGTAAACATCAGATTTCAACACTAACAAATAGCACTACAAAAAAATTAACTTGACCTCTAAAAATGTGATATTCGTCAAAGATTTATTTCCACAATTGAGAGTGAAAAAAATTGTTGTAGTTTTCAATAAAACTATACTACAAAAGACTCAAGCTGATCACAGGTCTGTTGATTTGGATGAATTAATGTTAAAACAATAGAAAAGAAAAAAAATTAAAGATAAAAAAAAGTTTATTGCAAAATATAACTTATTGGTTGTCATGTTGCAACTAAAAAGTTCTTAATTTCTCATCTAGATTACATAAGTAACTAATCATTTACAAAGTCAAGGTACTTTTTTTTTTTTTTTTTTTTTTTAGCTTTTTATGCCTAGCATTCAGATATGCATTTATAAGTGACAACTATAAGAAATGCAGTCTTTTACAGACACATAAAGTTACACAAAAGTTAAAATTTACCTAGTTTCTACAACACTTTTACAATCTTTAAAAAGTTTTACGAACACAAAATAGTTTCCAGTGGTGTCAGCTTTCCTCAATCCCTTTAGCCTTCAGCTCCTTCTTGACTCTTTCCAAATAGTTGAAATCAGGATATCCGAATCTGTGGGAACAAAACACGGCATGGGTTTAAATATAAATTATTCAGAAACAAAAATGAAAAACTAATAGACATAGAGCATAGAGATCCGATTGATAATACCTACTTTTGTACGCCTCCTGACAGAGAAGTCTTGTGGGAAATATCACTCCAAACAACCTGGTTTTTTAGACCAATTGCTTTTGAATTACCAACTGTAAAAATCAACCTCTGGTCAAAAGCTTTCTTTAACAGTTTCAGAACCGCATTGCCTTCTTTGTTGTCTGGCAGATATGCAGTTCTGGAAGTACCATTAAAAGGTTTTCCTGGGTTAGGATGCCTTTCCTGCAAGAAGAACACAAGACAGATTTGTACTCATTTGAATTAAACAGTTAATAAATCAAAATCAAGATGTCACCTCAGATTAAAAAACAAATGAAATTATTTTTAATCTCTTAAAGCTCCATTCCAGTCATCTTTTGGTCCATTTTAAGTGTTCCTAGTGTACTTTAAACTATGATAATGCAATTTTCAGGCAAAATCAAAAAGTCTGTGTCATTTTCTAGGACATAGTCTCTGCAGAGCAAGAGTTCATACAAAAATTGCCTCTGAGTCCTGGATACAGTTGTTGGAGCAGAGCAAGATCGTCCATGTTTCCCATTGTCCATCATATGTTCTCCTGTTAGGTTACAGCCCTTTACAACCCCAACTTAACATAACCTGTGCAACAAAAATGGTGAGAAATATTGGAGGTATCCAGTTGTACAATATGAGCCAGATGCCAGCTCAGATGAAGAAAATGAAGTATATGGATCTATCCGCAGAGCGGGGAGCTTATGGCCTGCTCACTGAAGCACCAAGGTCACAGATACTACAAGCTTTTTCCAAATGCATTTTTCCATCTGCTCCTGATTTGCAACAATTTGAATAAAGAAATTTTCAGCAGCTTAATTTTCTTTATATATTTCCTGTATGGTGGGGAAAATGGCAAAAGAACATTTTAAAACACCAAAAGCACCATTTTATTGGTGTGGATCTTTTCAAGTTTTAAAAATGTAAAGGATAATAAGAATGTAGAGGATAATCCCAGAGTCTTATATAAAACTATACCTCCAGACTGAACAATGTATTTGTTTTACAGTGGTTACTTTCAAAATTCATGAAGATATTTTTAAAAACAATCAAGTTTTATTAGTAAAAAAATGAAGCTATCTTATTTGTAGTTCAAGTTTGAGAAAACATTTGTGTTTATCTGGAAAGAGTGTTTTAAACAAACCAATATTTACCATCTGTACTCCACTGGGGAAGCTGTAAGTGATGATGATGTGTCCACAGCCGGAGAATCCAGGGAGAGAATCTGAACTTTTAGTCCATGACATGTTTCCGTCTGGCTGATCTCCAATTAACACATCAAAGACGTGGTTGCAGAGAGGACATATGGACCCAGTCAGCTTTAATGCATCTTGGAGGCATTCTTCACAAAACTCATGTTGACATTTCAGCCGTTTCTTTTCAGTCAATGGCAGCAAACATATGGAACAGAATTCTTTTCCTCCACTGAAGTTGGCTGCATAAGATGAGGTGATTTTCTGTTTGCTGGCCATCACACCTAGTCTTGATCTTCGAGCCGCCAGCAGATCTTTCCGGTTCTTGTCAATCTTTGATGGTGTTGCCTCAGCTTTCATTTTAGACTGTTTAAGATGGCTTGTTGCTTTCTGCATTCCATTTATTACATCGCTGATTGCATCCTGACTGCAGGTCGGCCCAAATGCAGTGACTTCCTCAGGTGTCAGAGTAAGTAGAAGCCTTTTTTCAGATTTCTGGAGGAGCCTGAATGCATCGCTCCACTGATCTGGATCAACAAACTTGAGTGGGATGTGTGAACCGCAGGATTCAGCTGAACTCTTCTTTATTAGCTCTAAGAACTCAGACAAGGCATCAGGTGGACTCCCCCCTTCCTGATCAGCTTGAAATGTCACATTGACTTGTGCCGACATTTGAACTTTGTATTTTTTTTCTATGCTTTTAATTTCCTCATTATATACTTGATTCACATACCAGAAAGGATTCACTGGGACGACACAGATTACTCCAGAGGTTACGGGATTCATGCTCTTTAGTCAAGCCTTAATTGAGGCTATCCTCTGCGTAGAAGTCAATTTTAACAGAATATTCTCATAACACAATGTGTTCACTGGAGAATACAAAATTAATCTAAGATTTCTTTGTATGGAAATCAAGGAAACTTTTCCTGATGCAGTGGCGGGCTGTAAATCTGTACAGTTTCCTAGAAAATAAAAAATATACACTCGTTACTTTACTTAGAACAATTGTATTACTTTTTTAAATTTACAAACTCTCAGAGAAACAGATTATATAGAAATTACATTAAATTAAATTATACTTGATCATAAATGCGCAGCTGACAAGTTACACATCCAGGATAGAAAAGAAACGGAGAAAAACAAAAGAAAGGATAAACTTCTTGCTTATTATTATGAAGACACAGCTTTTGGAGATGAATCTCTTCTGTTTGTTTTAAGAAAAATATAAATTCATCTGTCAGCAAACCATCGTCATCCAAACATGACTCTTACATGTTTTCATGCCCCAAACCAAACTGTTTTCTCAATTTAAAAGCTCAAACCTATGGAGACCTGTTTCTTTCTCTTTTACAAAAAATAATAATAATAATAATGATGATTTTAGGCAAAACCAAGACATAATTTTAAATTAGTGTTTTTTTCCCCAACAGTAGCAGAAACAGGTTTTAACCTTAATCAATATTTTATGTTAGGGGAAACTAAAATATTCATTGTACTTTCTTTTACATATATATATATATATATATATTAACACAATTATTTGCTACGTTTTAGGAAAAAAAAACGTAAAAAACAGAAAAAAGACAAAAATAGAAACAAAAAAAATCCATAAAACTTTAATTAAATGTGGACACTGTGATTCTGCAAGAACTACACATATATATATACACCCCCCCCCTTTTTTTTTGTCTAAAACGTAGCAAATAGCACAATTTGAAGATATATAAACAGAAAGTTTGACTACAGCAGAAATGTTTAAGGCCAGCAGTTGATCCCTTACCGTCTTTCCTTTGGCTGAAACCAACAACAGAGAGACTGAAATGCTGAAAGGTCCTCTGTGAAAGTAAAACTTTAGTGCACACAGGTTTTTAAATCTTCTGTTATCTGATCAGGGCAAGGTTCAAACTCATAAGGAACTAAATCAGTAAGACACTATATTAAACCAGTAATAAAATCACAGCTACAGGTTTGTTGCCTGAATGTCTCCAAAACATGACGATTCATAATTTACAGTGAGATTTAGAGTTCAAAACTAATATTTAATTTTATTTTTTTTTAAATCATTTTGTTTCACTGAAAAAAACTTTTTTTTTTGCGTATCAAAATATTTTTTGTTAAACAAAAAAAATGTAAGAAAGGCTTTTCAGATCTGTTACTGAAAACATGTTTTTTTTTTAATTAACTTCTGGGGGCTTCTACTGTCCTACCAGAAGCCACACCTGAAGCCTAAAGCCACACAGGCCCCACCCCTCAGGATATCTCTGTGGAGTCCATTTTACAGGGCGTTGTCTGTCATGTAGTCAAAATCTGAATTACATTGATATTAGGTAGACAGATATATATTTGTATCTAAGGAAATTAAAATGTAACATTTAAAAAAAATCCTACCTCATATTATCATAATTCATAAATGAGGGGTTAAAGCTAAAGTTAAATATATGTTGCTGCAGGTCCTTAACAGACAATTCATATTTATGCTATAAATAAATATATATGTGTGTGTACTTAAATCAACAGAAAGTAAAAATTTAATTTCATTTAAGGTAAAGACAGAATTCCTTTTTATTGCTTTACTATTCAACAATACATACTTTGGATACAAACTTTAAGTTCATAGTTATTTTATAAAATAAAAATGTATTGCTTTTATTAACTTTAGCTGAAAGAAAAATAACAATGAAAGGTATATTTTACCTTTAGCAGTTGCTTACAACATATTTAGTGTTTTATATGTATATAAACTTTTTATATATGCATATACACTTTTAAAGAAGTTTTATCCTTTAAAGTAATGTAGTCTTTTCAACCTGTACCTGAAATAAACCAAAACAAAAAGGTTGTTTTTCCATTTACAAACAAGAATTAATCAAATTAAATTAAATGCCTATTCCTACAGGTATTTGTTTCAGCTGTGGTTAGCAAAATGAACGAAAAGTCAAAGAACTTGTGAGACTTTCAAAATCCTTTTATTGTTATTTGGCTTTTAGCAAACAGTATTCAGTCAGATTTTGCAAAGGCACAACTACAGAGATTTGCTGACATGTGAAACAAATATAAAGTGAAAAACACAAGATTGAAAACAAGGCACTTTAAAAATGAATTCTTGTTCAAACTTCAGAGGTTTTATAAAATAGGGCTGAAATACTTAAACGACATCAATATTTACCAATGACACATTAAAAAAAACAAATATATAAAAATGTGAAAAAAAACGTCATTAACAAGTGTAAATTATTCTTACAACATTTAGTGCCTTCGTTTTTTTTCTTCTTTAGTTCCTCTTTTAACATAACGGTTTAACTCCCAACATGACTATTTACCCATTTCCTTTTTGGTACGTGGATATGCACACATACAGTAAACAGTGAGTAACAGTGAGCTGGGTGGATGCAGATAAGCTGCCAAAGGTGGTGCATTTGTGAAGAGCAGCAGCAGAGGGAAGATTACATGATCGTCGCGCTGTGCGACGAGATCAGCAGGCAGGAAGCCTACTCAGCTTCATCACTCAAAGGAAACCTGGACACGGAAAAAAGATGTTCATGGAGGAACGAATAAAAAGGAACATAACTGATGTCACACTTTAGAAACAACTTACCCTTAAAGTCCCACTTCAGTCATATTTTGATTTATTTTAAACATGTTCTTTTAATTATGATTATGCAGATTTGAGCACAAATTTGCCAATTTCTAGGGCACAGTTTCTGCAGAGCGGCAATAGTTCATTAAAAATTTGCCTCTGAGTTGTGGGCGGGACTGTTGGTATGGAGCAACTCCGCCCCCCTTACCCTCTCTGTTGCTAAAAGCTTCTGTTTGCACGTAGTACTGTTAGCTTATAGACCCTAACACTTTTACCAACACAAATCTAGGGGTTTTTATATATGGGGGAACTGGTTACCACAAAATCACATCTAATATTGTAAATTTTCAGTTGAACTTCAGCTAAAACATTAGATTTTGACCTACTCTGCACACACTAAAGAACATTGTGTGAAAACATATGAAACTGAAAGTTTTCAGTCAGAAATTTTATAAAATGTTTTAATAAGTAAAATATATATCCCTTAGTTTTTAGATCTGTTTCCAAGTGTAATAAAAAGTTTTCTAACCTTTAAAATTATACAACCAAGCTGCAACTTTTATTTCCTTTTTTTTTAAAGACCAGCTTTGATCCAAATGTTGATTTTGGTGTTTTTAACATATTTTTCTGATGATGTATGACAAAATTAAGCTCTGAATTCTTTATTAAGCTGTTTTAAAAAGAACTTCTTTGTGACGTAGAAACTACACTGGGCTCCCTGCTCCGCTCCATTCTGATGCATCCATCTGAGATGGAATCTGGCTCAAAACTGTATGGCTGATAGCTCTGATGATGCTCTCCATTTTTGTTGCACCAGTAATGTTAGATTGGGGGTGTAAATGGGATGGGAACGGGGATGGGAAGGGGGGTGGGGATGCTCACAAGTCAGAGGCAAATTTCTAATGAACTATTGTTGCTCTGCAAAAACTGTGCTTTAGAAAATGTTGCAGGTTTTTTTTATTCCAGCTAAAAATGTCATAAATTGTTTAAAAATCACTAGTAACGATTTTGAAAGAGCTAAAAAAATGATTGAAGTTGGACTTTGAGCCCATTTTAGAAATTAAACTTTACAGTTCATTTAACCTTACCATTGTGCGACTCCAGACTTTAGGTCCATCTGAGCCAACTCAACCTGAACCTGAGGAACAAAACCGTTATATCAATGGGTAGAAAAGAATAAAATACAACATGATAAAAAGGAGAGAATAGTTTTCTCACTGGTGAAGGGATTTTTAAATAGCAAGAGGGGTAACATCCTCTGCCACTCACCCATGTGTTGTCTGTTTGCAGGACAGATTCTCTGCTACAGATTCACGTCAGACTCACCTGTCCAATAACATCTTTGCCTCTGAAGGAGTTGTTTTTCACTGATGCACTGAGGCGCCTGAACCGAACCTCCTGCTCCGGCAGATCAAACTCAAACCTTACAGACACAAGCAGAGATGTCAACAAAGTTTATAGATGAGACGGTGGAGCAGAGAAACAGGGTGTTTTTACCTTTCATTGTACTCGGGGTTGAGGTCTTTTTTCTTCACGGCGGTCTTTCTCTTGGTGGTTTTGCTTTTATCTGGCAGCAGCATGAGAGAGACGTAGCTGTCGACTCCATCCTTACTTTGTGCCAAAAGACCTCTGTGTGTGGAAATGGTAAATATTTAGAAAATGAAGAAAAATGAAGGAAGTCTAAGAATCTAAAAATCTTTTTTTTGGTAGGAACTTTTCAACTTTTTTCCCTAACTCCTTTCCTCAGGCTTGGGTGTTTTAGAGTCATGTGATTTCATTTTTCCTTCTTATTCCAGGCAATAAAATTATATAAAAAAAAACGACAAATAACTGCAGGGTCTTCATCTTAAAGGTCTCAGCTGTTAAATTTTTATATTTTATATTGTAAAAAAGACTGGAGACCTCTTTGAATTCAAGATAACAGCACAGTTCAGGCTCATAAATAATAGATCTTCACAATAATATACAGAACGAGAGGATTATGTCCACATTAGAACTCATTATATTAAAAACTAAACAAATAGATGAATAAATGAAGTGCTGGGAGGGCCTGTAGTGATAGGATCTAAAATGAACATCTCTCCATTCCAGAATATTTGAAAGTGAAGAGATGCCTGGACGGCTAAACTTCACAACATTTTAGCTTAAATTTCATCATGAAAGCAATAGATTACCAGCAAACACACTAAACCACACTATTTAAAAAATAAAAGTCATGCTGCTGGAAATTTACTATTTGAAATCAAAAAGAGTTTTGGTGATGGAACCTGAAAAATGTACGGTGTCCCTGAAGTCCAAATCAACAAATCACTCAACGTAAAAATATATTAAAGATCATAATAAAAAAGGCAAACCAACAATAAGCCAAGCAATAAAAAAACAATGTTACATTTCAGAAATCGCAACAAAATACCAGACACCAGAGCTTAAAAAAAGCATTTCAGAAAACATAAGTAATTTCCATAAATCAAAATGAAACGTCAGAAAAAATGAAACACTATAAGAAACCAGGGAAGGTAGTTATTATGTGATGGCACTGACTGGATGATAAAGTTTTGAAGATGAAAGAAAGCAGATAGAAATATCTTCTGTCAGAAGATTAGGATTAACATTTTATTTTTTAACATTTTATTTTGATTTCTGAAAATAACTTTTTTTCCGAAATGTTTTTATTAGGTTTTTGTTTCTAGAATTTTGTTTTGATTATCAAAAATGTAATATTTTACACTTTTATATTTTTCTATTATTTGTTCTGCTTTTCAATTGTGTTTTTGTGTTCAGTGATTTGAACTTCAAGGGCACCGTAAAAATTTCACTAACTTCTGTAAAAATACACTGATGAAATAAGAGTTTTTATGTGTTTGCATCTTTTTTAGTAGACATAAATCCTCCTGATTACTTATTTTTTGAGCATTTCTTTTCTAAAAACACAAATTTACCCATCAAATTAAACAAATCTAACATTAAGGAAAGAAACCATTTTTATTCTGCAAGAATGAGATTGAATGACCTGCAGCCGTGTACGGTGACCACCAGTTTATTCTCCTGGGAGGAGTACGTAACGGACATCTTCAACTGTCCGGCGCCGGTCGCAGCACACGGAAGAGCCTCCGTACCGATCAGATCCAACATTTTAGTGTTCAGAATCTTCAAAGTATCAACAGAACCATCAGTGAGTGTCAGGGTTTATCGTCATTTCTTCTCGTTTGTTTTCTGTTCCCACCTTGAGTTCAGCTCTCAGCAGGATCTGACTGTCAGCTGAGGCTCCATCCAGATGGAACCAGCGGTCCAGAACCAGCTCTGGTTCTGAGAGCAGCTCCCTGACAGGAACCACCAAAGATCCCATTGGTTCGTCCCAACCGCTGGACAGCTGCAGCGTGAGAAAAAAAGAGGACATCGGTCACAAACTCATGCAGTGAGCAACTACAGATCTAGGTTCTGAAGACGAGGATCTTACCTTCACGATGAGAATCTGACGTTTTGGGTCACGAAGCACAAAGTGAAAAGACTCGTTCCACTGAGGATTGGCACTGCGGTCACACACCTGAGGGCATTCGATGACAGCATTAATGACATATTTAAACAACATGACAACAGTGAAAACAACATCCTTACTTTGGTTTTGAGGGAAGTTTCTCCCAGAAGGAGCTCGGCTCCAGCCCTGGGCTCTTTCCCACTTTTCTTTAGCTGTGAAGTAAATGAGAAACACAAGTTCATCATGTAAATCTTTAAGTGTGACACAGACTGTAGAGCAGGAGGGGCAAACATTTTGACTTGTGGGCCACAAAGACTTCAGAAGGACTGGACCAGAGGCAGATACATGGAGTGTTTTGATAATCCACCTCATAAGAGAAAAAAATCTGAACTAAAATGTGCATTATTTTGAGGGAAAATTATGTATTTATTTTAACATATGAATATACTTTAAAACTGAACATTTTGGGATTTTTATTTCAAAAGTGACTTTTTTCCCCTCATTTTACTGCCAATTGCACCAATGGGTTTATGTCCATTAGGGAAAAAACGCGTGTTTATATGGAGTTGGAACAATCAGAAAAAGCACTGTCTGACTCAAAAAATAAAGGAACGACTTCATAAGAAACATGTCAAGGTCCTGGAGTGGCCTAGCCAGTCTCCAGATCTCAACCACATAGAAAATCTTTGGAGGGAGTAGACAGTTCATGTTGCCCAGCGACAGCCCTAAAACCTTACTGCTCTACAGGAGATCTGCAGGGAGGAATGGACCAAAATAGCAGCAGCAATTTGTCAAAACTTTGTCAAGACTTACAGAAAACGTTTGACTGCTGCCATTGACAACAAAAGGGATAAAACAAACAATTGCATTGAACTTTTGTTATTGATTAAATACTTATTTTCCACCATAATTTACAAATACATTCAATAAAAATCAGACGATTTCCTTGATTTTTTTCTGTCATAGTTAAGGTATACCTATAATGAAAATTACAGGCCTCTCCCCTCTTTTTAAGTGAGAACTTGTACAATTGGTGGTTGACTAAATACTTTTTTTGCCCCACCATAAATGAACCAAAAGAGATTATCAATATAACTTATTTCAGTTTAAATAGTATAGTTTGTCCGGCTTTGCTGTAGAGAAACTGAAAACTCACAGGCAGTGACTTTGCTGCCTGGATGTAAACAAAGAGTAGCGCTGCAGACGGGAGCGCTTTATTCTGGTAGGACTGGAGCGTCTCCAGCTGCATCACCTAAAACAAACAAATACAAAAAATGTCAGCTTTCAAAATAAAAGATTCAGTGATAAACATGTAGGAGGGCAGACCTGGTCCAGTCTGACAGGACTTGACCCTGTAGGGACCCACTCCAGAATCACATGAACTTGTCCAGACTTCACATCCTTCAGCGTGAACCACTGCAACACAGTTAGAGAACGCCTCATTAAAACCAGATAATCCAACTGAGTTTGGGAGTCAACATCAGCTACTGACTAACCTGATCTGTGTACTGTGAGCTCACGACATCATTCAGCCGAACACTAAATCTGTGAACATGAGAATTGATTAAGCTTTTTGTTTTAAAAATGAACACTTTCAAAGCTCCAAAAGGCATAAACTCCAAAAATATGATACAATACTCCCTAACATTTGATGAAAATAATGTATTTTTTGTGCTGAATAAGTAAAAAAAAATGAATTTCTCAATGTATCATTTTATTTTTGAAGATTTCATCATGGAAAAGTTGTCCCTAAAACTCAAACATTGCATGAAATGTTTTCTTCTCTGGCTATAGATAATGAACTAGAGAGGAAATCACCTCCCCAGGAAGTCATCAGAGTTCAAATCCTTATCGAATGCTTCAAACTTGATGTCCTGGTCAACGTTCCCACTCAGAACCACCTGTTGAATGCAAACAGATGCAAATATCTGCAGAAACATGTCAGAGCGCGGCGAGTTCTTTACCGTATGTGTCTCACCTCATACATTTCGTTCCATGTTGGGTTTAAATTCTCTTTGATAACATGACTCTTAAACACAACCCCCCCAACATTGATTTTTACATAGGGGTCACTTTTGCCCTTTCCCAGAACGCTATCCTTTGCAATCAGATTCTTTGCCTCCAGCAGATGGATCCTCAGCACCCCCTACAGGACAATGACGGGAAGATGGTTAGCAGCAGAATCACAGCTTCTGAATATTTGAATGACATTAAAAACTTACTTCTGGTGAACAGTTTAGGTTCTTTTGGTAGACTTGTAATCATTTCTAATTGAAATAATGTGTTAAAAACAGTCCTTTTACTTTTTTTCACTCAGAAAACACCTTTTCGTAAACAATATTATATTGTCTCTCATTTACCTTTAAAAAGTTCGATTAATCTTTATCAAATCTGAAACTGAGCCACTCTTAAAAACACGAAGAACAATTAAATGGCTCCATGTTCATTTTGGCTGACTTTAGGTATTACATTATGATGAGTTGCACCTTTCTCTCTCTCTATGTCTACCTTTTGTGCACAGTTCTGCACTGCTGCAAGTCTACCAAACTATGTAAAACAGCTCTTAGGAAGAAGCCGGCTCTTGTTGTTAACACCAAAACCCGGCTTTAGAGTTATTTCATTTGCAAAAGACACATTAGTTCACGGTGCGGGTCTCTGCTCTGCTGCTCACCTGCTCCACGAGGATGGGAGGACTCATTGCAGCATCTCTTTTTGTCTCATCTTTGAGTGGAAAGTGATATGACTGCAGCAATGAGGGCGTGTCTGTACTTTGACCAATCCCTAACTCTGCGCACACATGCAGGTGATATGTGCCAATCTTCTTTTCCTTTCGGCTTTTCCCTTCAGGGGTCGCCACAGCGAATCAG
>NC_050512.1:5983988-6018861 GCF_002922805.2 Oryzias melastigma | reverse complement strand
GTCTCTGCTCTGCTGCTCACCTGCTCCACGAGGATGGGAGGACTCATTGCAGCTTCTCTTTTTGTCTCATCTTTGAGTGTCAGTTTGGAAAGTGATATGACTGCAGCAATCCGTAACTTTGTAATCTGTTATCCCCAACACTGCCACTATGTACATTTAACGCATTTTCCACGTGTGAAGTCTCAGTCTTTTGTGATACATGTGTGATATACAGTATGCAATTCTTCAGTGTTTCTTGCTTTTGTCATAGTCGATGTGTGCAGATGTCTGTCGAGGGTTTAGGCCGACGGGTCTTTACGTGAATTCACTTTTGAGCTGTTCAAGAATTGCACATGACTTTTGCAAGATGCATATGCAAATTTGTGGCTTTCCTTGACTGTTCCACATATGTCCACATATGTCTGACAAGCTTTTCACGCATGAATCACTTTTATATTCCGTATACAGCACACATATCACATTAAAATGATGCAACTGATGGACAAATCACTAACGAAAAGCACAATAATCAGGTATGGTCCATGTTTGATGATTTACGTGTTTTCTGTGTGGTTTATTTGTACTTCTTCCATGGTTTTAACATTGGTCATTTGTGCTACATTTGTGAAAATTTCACAACTTTTTCCACATTCATGTATTTCATCCTTGCAATATGCATAAAATGTACAAAGTGGCTGAGTGACACGGCCTTTAGTTCCTGCATGATTTTACATTTACAGTGGTAGTAAAGAGCACTTTTTACTGGTTGCTCCACAGTCAACCTTGTTGTCTGTCTGTTGTTGTGCAGTTTGTACTAAAAACAATTGTGTGTGCCGGTGAAAGCTGTGGATATGAAAGCACTTTACTTGTTTGCTGCTGCGTTTTACTGAGAAGACCATGGTAAACCCACCTCCTTCCCAAAGTCTCTGGGTGGTGTTGTGTGTGATGGAAGAGCGGGATCCACTTTAGGGATTTCAGGAACTGCTGATGTCTTTTTATCAGTAGGAAGACCCGAGATTGTAGACTGAGCGAGATCTTCTACAGCAGTGCTGCATTTACACACACATATGAATTAATTGTTATGTATGTATTTTGATATTTCAACTTATTTTCTATCAGAAATTACAAAAAAAAAATAAAGAAATACAGACACGTTTTTACTCACGATTCTGTTTGGGTCTTTGGTTCATGATGTGTTTTTAAATCATGTGATTGTTCCTCCATCTGCTGACAGACAGATACAGATACAGATACCTAAATAACAAAACATATTTATAGGACTTTTAACTAGTCTCTTTGGGAGACCTGACTGACCGCAGAAGGACACACATCCTTTGTGGTTTGAACATCAGCTGGTTCTCTGGGATCCGGCTTTGCTGTGGAGAGGTCGGGATCTGCAGCCTCAGGCTCTTTCTGAGGCTCTGACACCTCAGGAGATCTGAAACCACAAACTGAGGTCATAAATCAAGCCTAAACTGAACACAATAATATGTCTTTACTGTTTCTGACTGGCGGGCTTACAGCTCCAACCTTCCCAATGAGACAAATAACTCACTGGTTTGCAGGCAGTTCAGGACTTTTTTTCTCCACATTTGCTACTTTGGGAACTTTTTCCACGTCAGTTTCTCTCTTGGAAGCAGCTGAAGATGGTCTTGGAACGTCTGTCATTCGAGTGTCCAGGACCTGCAAACAACAACCTTCCACTCAGCCTGTGTGTCAGCTGCAGCAGCATACGTGCAGTCGTATGTATACCTTGAGCTCAGCTCTGAGCAGAATTTCACTTTCCGGTAAAGCTCCGTCCAGGTGCATCCACTTGTCCAGAACCAGCTGAGGTTCCGACAGCAGTTCCCTCACAGGAACCACCAGAGATCCCATTGGCTGGTCCCATGCACTGGACAGCTGCAGACATACACCAGATCATGAGCTGGAAATGTTTCTGGTTTGTGGCTCATCTGTTGTGTTACATCCACCTTCACTATGAGCATTTCCTCTTTGGGGTTGTGAACCAGGAAGTAAAAAGCTTCACTCCACTGGGGGGTCCTGGAGCGCTCACACACCTTCAAACAGAAAAAGAATGAGACAGAGGAAACAGTATAAATACATGCAGTTTGTTAAATGAGTTTGAGTTCAATTTTAAGGAGCATTAAGTTAAACTAAACATGTTTTTAATGATTTAAAGTTGGATTTGAAGTCACAATGATGTGAAGTCATGGATGAAATTAAAGAGAGATCAAATGTAAAGCTTCATGGAAACAATATCATCATTTTAAATCATTTTGCACAAATTGTATATGTTCCTTCAAACTTCAAACTTAAATAATACAACTTATGAACAGAAGTCTTGTGTCTGCATTATGTCTCCATTGATCACCTTTGTTTTGTAAGCTGTGTTGCCCATCACAAGTTCAGCTGCAGCTTTGGGCTCTTTTCCACTTTTCTTAAACTGCACAAAGAAACAAAATGTGTTTAATCCATTTTCTTTAAGCTTTCTTGGAGCCATAAACATATCAGTATGCAAAACAACAGTTTAATTTTAGACACAAAATGTCGAGAATAAAGGTGTGAGGACTCACAGGAAGCATGCGTGCTCTGTCCATAAAAACAAAGAGCAGCGCCGCAGACTGAACGGCTTTGTTACGGTACGACTGCAGGGACTGCAGCTGCATCACCTGCATGGATCCGACAAATTCATTTACTGCTGTGACACAACAGAGGAATCGTGAAGCTGGAAAAACTGAGAAAGGTACAAACTTGATCCAGGGCGTCACTTCGCGACACAGTTGGAACCCACTCTGTTATCAGACGAACCCGACCCGAATTCACATTGCTGAGGGTGTACCACTAAGACAGAAATGAGTCACGTGAGTCACAAACTATCAACCTTTGAAATCCAAATCTGCAGTGATCTACCTGGTCCTTGTACTGGGATTGGATTATGTCAGATATGGGGATTTTGAACCTGTTAGGAGAAACAATTTAAATGTTTGATGATGAAAACACAAGGATTATATGAGTGAGAATGAAATATCCAAAACATTTAGAAATTCAATTCTTTTCGCAAATTTTCTGATTTTCTTATAATGTGTAAATACCAATGATTCTGTATTCATATAGTTAAAATAATTACAAAAATCCTCAGCCACTTAATTTATTTTCTTCAACCAATTCTTCCTTAATTTTGCTTTAGTAAAGTTATGGTTTGTTGATTTTTCATTTAAAATGATCAAAGAGATTATAAATCCACCTTTTTATTAATTACCTAAATGATATTGTTTGAAAGGCAGTGTTATAAGAGTGGACAATATTGCTGGCAGGGTTAAAAGTTATTGCCCGCTTCATTTATGTAACAGAAAGCAGACTAAAAAACAAAATAGTTGTTTAACCATAAACAGCAGAAAGCACATACGTCTCAAAGAAACTGACATGATGGTGGAGTATAGTACAGGGTCATTAAACATTTGACCTAAAACTAAATTTTAAGTCACTTGACTAAGTCTGGAAAAGAATAAGGAAACAAAAGAGGTGATGAAATGATCCAAACACCTCAGGTTGAATAAAATGCTGTAAATACATTTACAGGAATATCATTAAAAAGGAACCATGACTTCTTCAGAAACAAGTTCAAAGGATAGAGTTGAAAAAAAATCTACTTATGTGTGATTTAATAAAGATATTTCGTTATTGCATTAAAAAGTCTGGCTTAGAACTAAAATGGAATCAGCTGAATAACAATCTGAGCTGATTTAATTGTTTGTGTCTGTTTGCTTCCTGTTTTAGACAATTGACCCTTAAATGAGAACTAGACTGAGTGACTTCTCCCCCCTTGCATTTAGAACAGGAAGTGCCTGCGGGCTCCAAGAAGCTGCTATTACTCATTCGTTCTATTTGTCAGAATAACCATACTTTTGCTCTACTACATTTTTTTAACATTTTCTTGCTAATCCCGAGCCTGATTTCAAGTAGTAGAGGTGTGGACTACTTCCAACAAGCTCATTCCTGATTGGCGAGAGCGGTTGCCATAGAAATGCAGACTCAGACCAATCACTGCTTACAAATGATGTCTGGCTCCATCGAGGCGGCATCCATATCACGGAAGAAGGACAAATGAATTTAGTTATTTTTGTTGGAGCTGGAAATAAACTGTTTTCTATGGATGACATCACACTCACTCACTCCAGTTGTCATTTACAGTCAATGGTTAAGAGCAGGGGTATTCAAATCCAGGCCTCGAGGGCCGGTGTCCTACATGTTTTCCAACCAACCTTACATTGAAGCTCCTTATTGGCTGCTAATTTCCAGGATCAGGTATGTTTAGCCAATAAGGAGCTTCAATGGAAGGTTGGTTGGAAAACATGTAGGACACCGGCCCTCGAGGCCTGGATTTGAATACCCCTGGTTTAGAGCCTTGACGACTGTTGCTATTTATTTGAGAAATAAAAATAGTTGTAATAATTTTTTTTATGGCTTGAAAAGTGAAACTCTTGAATGTGACATAAAATAAAAGTAGATTAAGATCGCACCAGACCAGGGATTGGCAAACTCTTATTTGTGGGCCATAAAAATGTCTAAAATTTGAAAGGACCAGATTCGTAGCATGTTTTGGTAAGTTACCTTGTAAAAGAAAGACATACAAAAAAGTACTTGAAACTTGATTGAAAATTACTTTAAAACAGAACATTTTGGATTTTTTTATTTCAAAACTACGACTTTTGTTTCCACTTTAGTGCCATCTTCCCCAATGGGTTGATGTTCCTCAGGGAAAAACTGAATTTTAGGGAAATTCTGCATTCATGTGGTGTTGGAATAATCAGAAAAATGACTTTCCCACTTGGAAATCACACATGAATATCAGAAAAAAATCTTCAAATATTACATAAATGCAGAACTTTCTGTGCCTAAACAAAGGTCAATTTATCTGTAGTGCCCCATCTGTGGGGAGACACCTGAATTACACGGAAAATAAAACATGAATATGAGTATTCAAAATCATTTATTCCAGTTTGGCAAGCCAGATTAAATGGTTTAACGGCCCTCGGAGAGTAGTTTGTCCACCCCTGCTCTAGAAATAATTGAACAGAAACGTTTGAAATAACCCTCACCTGCCCAGGAAGTCATCTTTGTCTACGTCTTTGTCAAACAGCTCCACCTGCACTTCCTGTCCAGACTGAGGCCTGAGCACCATCTGCAGCGCCACAAAGCAGTTCAGACGGAATAATAAATGAATTTAAGACAACTATAAGCCCTTCACGCACCTCATACATCTCATTCCAGACTGGACTGAGATTTTCCTCGACCACATGACTCTTGAACAAGAACTGTCCAACATTGATGACAGCATAGGGGTCACTCTTGCCTTTCACCATGCGCCCAAACCTGTTGTCCTTAGCAACCAGATCCTGGGCCTCCAACAGGATGATTCTCAGCAGTCCCTGAAAGGAGAAAATGTGAACACAAGCAGCTCTTAGATCAAAGTTTCAACTGGGTTTTGTGTTTCTGCTGCCGTCACTTTGTGATTTTACCTCAGTGGCAAAGCTCAGGTGTGGTGAAGTATGAAGGGGTTCTGTTGCAGCAGGACTCTGGAATTCTTCATCCTCGTCTTCGTTCTCATCATTTTCAGCTTCTTTTTCTTGAATTACTTCCTCAGAAGTCATGGATGAGGTTATTGTCTCCACGGGAGTGTCCACTGAACCTGACCTAGATTTATAATGAGGAACATTGACAAGATAAAAAAAATGTTGCATCAAAAACCATTTCTGAATAATTTATCTCACTTAAGAGCCGTGTCTTCCTCTTGCTTGGGTTTGGCTGGTGGATGATCAGCTGCTGCATTGACCTTCGGCTTTCCAGCACCAGGACATTTAGTAGGAATCAGCAACTGCAATTAGATTCACTTTGTTACCATATTGTGAACAGAGGTATTGTAGCCAAAAATTTAAAAACAAGAATCAGAAAAAAGGTTTGGGACAAGACTCTGCCAACCAAGAATATTATAAAAGAAATTAAAAACAGAATGAGTTCTTCAAAAAGAAAAAAGTTTCCATTACTTTCAGTTCGATTCTCAATTGGATCTGACTTTCAGGTGACGCTCCGTCCAGATGGAACCACCGATCCAGAACCAGGTCTGGTTCAGATAGCAGTTCTCCCATCGGAACCACCAAAGAGCCAATAGGCAGGGTCCAGCTGTGAGAGAGCTGGAACAGTGATAACAACAAACAGTATGAGAGAAACTGGGAAATCTTCTCATGATCGGTATGTGAGATCGCTCACCTTAACTATCAGAACATCTTCTCTGGGGTCACGCACCAGGAAGCTAAAAGCCTCGTTCCAATGAGGAGATGTTGTCCGATCGCATACCTTCAGAGGAAAATGAGCAAACATTCCTTAAAGATAAGATGTTGAGGCAAAAACAGCACTCTCTGGATATTTAAAATCCCACTTCAATGAAAATGTTCTTGTGGGATAAAAATGGCATTTCTTTGCATTTTTTCCCAAATTCTTGTGAAAAAGGATCAGATAAAAAAATGCTGTTTGAATAAAGAGTTTATTTGTGAAGAAAATACGCTGGGTGGGCCACAAGCTCCCTGCACCAAGCTTTCAGCGTAAGGGAGAGGAAGGGGTCGGAGTCGCTCCACACCCACAACTCAGAAGCTCAAAATGGGATGGTGATCATCTTTTGATCTATTTTCAAAGTGTTCCCAGTGTTCTTCTAATTATGATAATGCTGTTTTTAGTAGGGGTATGACGATACGATACATACCCCAATATGTCTCTCACGATACGATATGTATTGTGATATATCCTAACACTATTCCAGAACAAATTCTCACTTTTTTAAGGAGTATGACTTTGAAAAAAACTCAAAATTAATATTAATACATCTTCCATTTTAATAAAATGGTCAAATTGTTTTTATTTAATGACTGAACATTTAACACAAGCTGGTTCTGCGAGATCTTGTTGCTTTGATCGCAGTGTAGAGCTCCTCAAAATGGCTCAGTGTGCTTTACTGCCAACTAGTGGCTGGAGGTTTAGGTGGACAAAAAAAACAAAGGACGCTTTTAAATAGATAAATATATAAATATCGTCTTGTCAGTATTTTAAATCGATGCAAGTATCGCCAAATGACATATTACAATATATCCCAAAATAAATTTTTCCCTAAACCCTTAGTTTTAAGGCAAAAAGAAATAAAAAATACATAGTTTGTTTAGAGCGGCAGTAGTTCATTAGAAATTTGCCTCTGACCTGTGGGTGGAAGTATTGCCTACCTCTACCTTCCATCACTCATCTGTTTACACACTCTCCCCCCATCTTACACCCCCTCACACTCCCAACCTAACATAACTGGTGCAACCAAAATGGTGAGCAAAATTAGAGGTATACAGTTGTACAATCTGAAGAAGTACATGGATCTATCCGTATACAGGTGGATGTATCAGAATGGGAGCTTGAGGCTTGTCATTGTAGGTTCTACGCTGCACCTACAAGCTTTTTCCAATGACATATATTTATCTGCTCCTGATTCACAACACATACTCAGATATACATTTGATTTTCTTTAAATATATCCTCCATTGAGAGAAAAACACCACAAAAACCTGTAAAAAACACCAAATAAACGGGTTTCATTTGGCTGGGTCTTAAAGCAAAGTTTGGGTCTTACTGTGGTTTTACGAGACACTTTTCCAAGCATCAACTCCGCTCCTGCTTTTGGATCTTTTCCACTCTTTTTGACCTAAAGGGAGTAAAATAATAAGAATTGTGGGTTGAAAAGCTGACGCCCAGTTTTCCATATTATTGCTCACAAAGTCATTAGGAGACTCACTGGTAAGCCATATGCCTGCTCAATATAGACAAAGAGCAGACCTGCTGAGGGCACCGCCTTGTTTTGGAAAGACTGTCTGGAGTAGAACTGGAGAGCCTACCCAGACAGGAAATAAAGATAGAGATATGCATGATGAATCAGGCTTTGGAAGCAGCAGTCATGAATAATTGAAGATTAAATTTGAAAATGTGGACCTGGTCCAGTCTGTCTGCTTCTGAGGATGTGGGAACCCACTCGAGCACGAGGTGAACCCGACCAGACTTCACATCACTGAGGGGGTACCACTGAAAGAATAAAGAAAGATATGATGAAGAACGTCAAGCAGAATCGATCCACTTGAGTTAAAGTGTAGCATCTGCCCACCTGATCTGCGTATTGGGCGTCAATGATGTCCTTCAAATCGATCTTCAACCTGGAGATCAAAAATGATGAGATTAGAATACATAATCTGTTTATACTCCATAATAAAAAGCTTCTATTGTAGTGACCTGCCCATGAAGTCATCCTTCATATCCATATCTTTATCAAACACCTCCACATGCAGCTCCTGGCCTGGAAGCTGGGTAAGAATCACCTGAGAAATATTCAAAATCACAAACTTTATTAGTCCTTCTTTTGTTCTTCAAACTTTGGGTAATTTTATTTTAAATGTTGGAATTAGATGCATGTCAAAACCGAATTTCAAGAGAAATCTAGCATGTTTTTATTTTCTTTAAAGTCCCATTCCAATTGTTCCTAGTGGTCTTTTAATAATGAATATGATATTTTTAACCTAAATCAAAAGCCTGTACCATTTTTAAGACATATTTTCTGCAGAGCTACAAGAGTTTATTAGAAATTCCCCACTGAGTTGTGGGTGCCGAAGTTAGCCTAACTAGTTTCCCAGCATGCCTTTGTTTACACTCTCTTCCACTATCAACAAGCACATCCTTTTCAAGCTAACGTTAGCATAGCAACAAAAAAAAAAACTGAGAAAATTATTGGAGCTAAGGAGCCGCACAGTTTTGCAGCAGATGTCAGTTCAGACAAGGAAAATTAAGACTTTAATGGATCTGTTTGTCTGCAAGTGAAGGGTTTAGAGCTAAAACGGAGAAGAAAGACTTTAGCAGTGGTTGCGTCATGAACCCATGCTTTTTCAAACATCTGGTTTTCATCTGCTCTTGATCCAACGCATTTGAATAAATAAATATTCAGAAACGTAGTTTTAATGTTAAATTATTTTGCGTACGTCTTCTCTTATGAGAAAAATGGTACTACAACAGGTTAAAAACACCAAAAACACAATATTTATTGGAGTGGTTCTTTAAATATGACTCCTTGTTAGTGAAAGGACAATAATATACAAAAAAATACTCCTAAAATGCTTTTATTTTATATTTCTAGCACCTCTTGAGGCTAAAGACTTTTGCTTTAAGGTTTTGATGCTGGGCTTTATACCCACACACACACCTATTCTTGCAAATGCATCATTCAATAAAACCTGTTAATGTGGCAAGAACCTTACTTCATACATCTCATTCCAGGTGGGATTAAGGTTTTCGTTTATGGTTTGGCTCGTGAAGGTTTCACCCCCAATGCTGATCTTCACGTAGGGGTCGCTCTTGCCTTTCATTATGCCGCCCAGTCGATTGTCTTTGGGAACAAGATTTTGACCTGCCAACAAGTGAATCCTAAGAAGACCCTAAATGAGATTTTAAAAAAGAATATATTAATACACTTATCTCAGTTGTGCTTTGTCTTAAATATAGACTCCATTCTGTTCTCACTGCCCCTTATTACCTCTGTGGCAAAGCTGGGATGGGGGGAGGACTTCTGGGGCAGCGCTTTCTTCATTCCAGCTGCCACAGTGGATGACACTTCAGCCTTAATATTTTCCTCATCCAACCATAAGACCTAAAAAAGAATTAAAAATAAAAATTAATTGCTGCTCCTTTTGTTCTGTTTCATTCCTCTTGACTTTAAGCACTGAAAGATCCATATGATTTTGTTTTTTACTACAACAATTCAAGAAAAGAATCCTGCAAAGGTACCCTGAGAACTGTATTGACATAGATGCGACTGGCTGGTCCAGAATTATCCAACTCAAACCACTGGTCCAAAGACAGATCCGACTCTTTCAGGATGCGGGACAGAGGGATTCTGAGGCTGCCCAAAGGCTGCTTGCTGTCAGCATCCTTCACCTTAATGAGGACAAAAGCTAAATCAAAACCTTGACTCCTTGAATTATCAAAAACAACAGTCACGCTGTTATAGACGATACCTGAAAGTCTATGTCCTGTTTGTGGGGATCCTGAATGAAGAAGGTAAAAGCTTCCTCCCACTCGGGATCAACAGTTGTGTAGCAAGTCTGAAAAAAGCATGGAAAAACAGCATCAACATTTGCGTGCAGTATGATTGATCTCTTGATCACATTTACTACATTTACCTTGCTGTCTTTTTTGGTGTCCTGCACAGATATTTGGACGGTGGGATTTGGCTCTTTATTTCCTTTCTTCATCTTAAAACAAACAAACAAAAAAAAAACAAAAATAAAATAAAATATTGACTCGCTGTAAAGTTCATGAATAGTGACATTTGTCTGTACAACAGAACTGGACAAGTGTGACTTCATCCACAAAAAATGGCTTACTTCCAATTTAGGTACCATATGTGCTCAGCCTGACAGATCAGTACAGGGGCTTGCGACTTGATGACGCCTTAGATTGCGATTGGCCGGACCATTGTACCATTTATAAATATCACTGGATTGGCCATACTCGGACGTCGGTTAGTGACACACGCATTGCATCTCCTCGAATGAAGAACTGACGAGGTCTGAACAACTATGCAAAGAATCATAAAAGGGGACGCAATGCTTTGCAATCAAATGCAGAAAACATTACAACAAAATAATCAGATAGAGAGGAATCATCACAGGACAGGTATTGCATTTTTATGGAGAGAAATCAGGGATGCACGAAGTGTGTGCTAGAGAGTACCATGCTAGTTTTGTTCATCATTGATGTATTCAAATCTTTTTATTATTGTTTGATGTTTTAAATGATTTTAAAGACTGATGTTACACATACGTATTTACATACGACCAGCTCAAAAACCGATGGATATTCGCGTAAGATGAACATTGCTGCATTGCCTGGACGTATTTTAGGTGCGTCTGAAGCAAAATATTGTTGTTGGTCGCAGATATTTCTTTTGAAAAAAGAAAGTGACTACTTGCATGTCATTTTCAAAATACGTGCTGCCAGTGTTGAACTTCTTTCTTAGGCGCACAGACCGGAGGACGAATATGCAGCGTTCACTTTCTACCCAGTGACATAAACTCTGAAGAGAGCAGTTGTTAGGGAAGGAGATGTCAATGAAAAATAATAAAAGATAATTATGAGGGAAAATAACTTTAGGTTACAAAAGAAAATGTAAACCTAAAACAAAAATATGTAGTCTGAGCAGATCTCAACACTAAGTAGTTTGTTTAAGTGGTGTTGCCGAACACATGTGGTACCCACACCAGCACCAACCAAATTAAGTAAATTCAGTCGCCGTTGTTTTGTGATAAAGTGATCACCATGTAGGAGGCAGAAAAGGTCAATAGCAGTGATTGTTTCGAATCAGTCTGAGTAATAATTTCTATGACAACCACTCTAGCCAATCAGGAGTGAGCCTGCTGGAAGTCCACACTCCTACCACTTTAGGCAGACTTGGACGAATCTGTCAATCAATGCTTTGAACGTTCAATACGAGACCACATACTTTTATTTGACTGGTCCAATAACTTGCACCATAGAAAGAATAGCATAAAAAATTTAGATTAGCAAGAAAATGTAAAAAAAAGGTAGCAGAGCAAGAATAGTTATTCTGACAAATGGAATGACTAAGTAACAGCTGCTCATTTCTCAACGGAAGTCTATAGGATTTTGTCTTATTGGTCCAGAGAGTACTTCCTGTTTAGAACACAAGGTGGGATGAGGTCACTGGGTCCAGTTCTCGTATATAGTGAATGATAGTGATACTCTGTAGCTGGATCATAACCATGTGGGTCTGAGTAATACTGTATGCAGTAACCATGGCAGCAGCAGAAATGCTTGAAAAAGCTGTGGTAAAATCCAGGAAGTGAGCATAAAACCACAGAAGCTGGCAGTAAACACCCAGTTTCTGCTTCCCTCTAACAGTGCTCTGAAAACAACAGGTATTTGAGTACATTCTTTCACATCTCAAGAGGATGACGGTGATTAAAGTCCACAGATGAAGAAAGCCATTTAAGGCTCGAAACAGAAATCAACTCTGCACCACACACAAATATGGTAGTGATGTTTGACTCACAGGAAGTGCCTTAGCCTTGTCCAGATACACGACTAAAACGGCAGAAGAAGGTGGCTCCAAATTTTTTCCAGTGACGGTTTCATTCCTCTTTAAGACCTGAGGAATTTTAAAGAAAAAATGTGTCACTGGAATCTGGTCGGTCACAAGTTTTTATCGTATAATACTTTATAAATTAACAAAAAAACTGATAGAGTACGGTAGCGAGAAATATGAAAAACAGAAAATTATAGGCTCCAACCTGTTCTAATTTATCAGTGGTGGAAAGCAATGAGAGCCACTCGAGTCTGAAGTGAATCCGTCCAGATGAAGACTCCTTCAGTGTGAACCACTGCAATGAGGTTGATGAGCACACACTTAAATATGATCATGACTATATTTGTTTTTAAGAGACCTAACAGTATTCACTTACATCGTCCACGGCAATGGAGTTTTTAACAATGCCCAAATCCAGTTTGGTCCTATATGAAGAAAAAAAGTAAAAATTCAGTCAAGCCACGATTCGATTTACAGTTTTAAAGTCACAATTTCGATTTTTTTCAGATTTTTTTTGTTTCAACACAATGAATTAAAGGTATTTTAAGGCCAAGTATGTTTTCTTTTTTCCCCTTACAGTCAGAAGGGAAACAGTCGCGTCATCACCCATGACTGTTGTCATGATAGATTGGTCAAAGTTACAGGAAAGTTGCGATGAAAATGTAACATTGCAGGGTGAGGAACAAATCTCAGCTTTGCGTGAATTTGCGCTAATAGTTGCGATTGCAACATCACTAAATCCTGGAGGGACTGACTTATGTAAAAATTTTATATCCGAAGGAGCTGTGAGACTTTCCCAGGAGGGAGGCGCAGATGAAGAGCACGCAGCCCCTCCGCTACACACACAGGTGTGCACACACTCACAGCCTGCATGGAAAAATGTCATCTGCTCTGCATTTTTCTAAATTCAGGCACAGGCTGAGAAACCAATTTTAAAATTTTCTGTACCGATGAAAATTTTGACGGGTTTGAATCGTTTTTTTACCGATTCACAAAGAATCGTTGCATCCTTAAAAAAAAGAGTAAAACAAACTGAAGAACTTTTTAACAGTTATAAAAGAAGTGTGTGTGTTGAGGCTTTTTTCTCATTGATTTTGACAGATGAACCGAAAACTAGACATTTAGAAGAGAACGAAAAAGATGGGAATTTCACACCTTCCCAGAAAATCGTCTTGGTCTCGGTCTTTGTCGTACACCTCCACCTCCAACTCCTGACCAGGCACTTCATGGACTATCACCTGGTGTAAGGGAAACACATGAGGACATGAGCACTGATACGAGACAAATCCAGACTAACACAACACACAGAATAAGACTCAGATGGGAGGATTGCACAAGTCTCTAATTTCAATTACATATTCTTGCTCACCTCATACATCTCTTCCCACTTGGGACAGTCCGTATTGTCAATGTGTTTGGATGTAAATGTCTGAGGCCCCACCCTCAAAACGGCATAGGGGTCGGACAGGCCGGCCATCACCCCCTTCACGTTGTGGTCATTGGCTGGCAAATTCTGAGCCTCTAACAGGTGAATTCGAACCACACCCTGGAAAAAGAAGACAGGAGCTTATAGAAGCCTTTTCCAAGGACTGTCATCGTCTGCATCTGTGTTCTCAGACTTTACCCTGGGCAGAGGACAGCGCAACTGGGCCAAGTGCAAATCAGGAACCAGTGGGACAACCAGCCGGTTAGGCAGCACCAAGAATGAAGCGATGGCATCCATAATCATGCTGTCGGACTTGGCACTGCAATGAACCACAGTCACATTTCAGTGGAAAAACTTCAAATCCTTTAGATATACTTTCAAAATAAAGGTGTGAGAATGACTACAGTGAAGTTTTATGTCTGCAGGACTCACTTCACACCCGGAATGTCAAACAGATTTGTCAGTCCAGTCCAGTTGATGTCTAGTTTCTGGGAAGAAACAGGAGCCCAGTCACAGAGAGAATCAATTGATTTGCAGCAAATGAGAGCGTCACATGATATCTACAGCAGGACCGACTGATGATACAACAGGAAAAGGACAAAGAGGAAGGTGACTGCTGATGGACCTACAGGACGACGGATGAAAAACATAGTGACTGCGCCCACAATGGGCACATCGCCAATCAGAGGCTCCAGAATCACACGCATCATCCCATGAAGCTAAAGACAGAAACACAGAGGATGTGAGCTGTGTTGATGCAATACACAGAGGCAGACGCCTGCTGAGGTTGAATAACCTGAAATGGTATGAAGCTGCTCAATAAACAGAGTTGTCCAGGCCTACCTGTATTCCTTTGACTCCAGCCTTGCAGAAGTATCGTTTCACTTCAACGTTAATCTCAACATTGCCAACATAACTGAGGGGACATAAACAAAGAGTTCATCACAGTCTGGAAATGTCTAAATCAGAGGTCACTGGAGTGATCAGAGTTCAAAGAATGAACAGTCACCTGATGTAGAGATCTAACAGGACTTGTCCTTTATCGTTTTCTGTGTGGGCCTTGATTCCCACAACCTTCATGGCCTGAATCAAGCAGAAAACATTTCATTCACACGCACAAATGTAGGATGCATTTAAGTGAAATGATGATGTGGATCAGTCTCTATGCCGTCACCTTGTCTCCCATGTCCACCTTAGTGAAATTAAAGGTCTGAAGGTGAGTGGTGGAGGCTCTGATGGATGGAGCAATAGTTTCCACCAACAGCTTTTCCAAGTACTGGCCAACGAAGGGCCACACCTGCTGCAGAACCTGTCAAGGACAAGCTCGCAGTGTAAGATACTTTAGAAGAAAACTCTGGAGATTTAGTTAAACATTTTTAGCAACTGAACAGCAGATCAGTCAGATGTCCATCCATCTATTTTCTAAACCGCTATGTCCCTTTTGGGGTCACATGGCTGCCGGAGCCTAACCCTGCCACTTTAGACATTTTTTCCTTAAAGACCCACTTTGATGAAATTTTTTTTTTTTTTATCATGTTTGTGGATTTTTTCTGATGATGGAGGACATACAGAAAGAACTTTAAAGTCTTACACCAATCTATTTTAACCCATAAGAACCCATAGTGACATCAGCGTAGTCAACTTGGTTTGTGTTTTTTTTCCACATAATTTTAGTTTAAAGGAAAATGGGTCTGAGTTTCTATGGGTTAAAAGCGATCTCAGTGGTCTTTTAATTAGGATTGTGCCATTTTAGCCAAAATAAATAATCTGTATCATTTTTTAGGACATAGTTTCTGCAGAGCGGAAGGATTTTTTTTTTAGAAATTCACCTCTGAGTTATGGGCAAGACTGTTGATGTGAAGTAATTCTACACTTAATTCTCTTGATCCCTTTGTTTACACTCTATCTATTACACGCTTACAGCTCCTTAAAACCCCAAGATAAAATCCTCGGTGCAACAACAAGGTTGAGCAATATTGGAGCTATCCAGCCGTACAGTTTTGAGCCAAATACCAGCTCAGTTGTGGAAAACAAAGACGTACATGGATCTATTTGTTGTAACTAGTTGCATCAGAATCCATGGAGCTTGAGGCCTGTAGAATGAAGATTGTAAGTAGCAACTACAAGCTTTTTAAATGAAATTTTTTCACAAAGATTTAAATAAAGAAATACTCAGAAAATTAGTTTTGATTAAACTTTTCTTTACATAGACCATCATGACATGGTCCACAGATAGGTCTTTAAGATCAAATTATATTTCTGAGTATTTTTTTATTCAAATCGTTGTGAATTCGGAGCAGACAAAAAATGCTGTTGTAAAAAATAGACTCCCTGCTTCTCTCTACTTTAATTTATCCACTTGCAGACAAATAGGTCCATGAACGTCTTTGTTTTCCTCATCTGGCTCAAAACTGTATGGCCAAATATCTCCGGTATTGCTCTGCATTTTTGTTGCACTGCTAATGTTACGTTGGGGGTGTGAGGGGCTGTAAGCTAGCAGGAGAGCGGATAACAGAGAGCATTAGCCAATGCTCCAGTTCAAAACTCAGAGGCGAATTTCTAATCAACTCTGCAGAAAGTGTCCTAAAAAGGCAAGTTTTTTGGGGCTAAAAATGGCTTGATGATGATTAAAAGACTTTTAAAAGATCAAAAATGATTGGAGTGGAACTTTAATAACCAAAATGAAGGACAGTGTCAGCTGCAGCCAGCTCAGCCTTCACAGCTGTTTTGTCCTCCTATTTGTGTTTGTGTCACAATGAGTGGGTTGAATGGGTTCACTGCATACAATGTTATGTGGAAAGCAGGCAGACTTATTTCGTGGTCTTGGGGGAATTGGAGTAACCTTGAAGCGGGGCAGTGTTTTGTAACGAAGGGAAAAAGCAGAACAGTCGGTTACTGTGTGGCATAAATGCAGAGTGAGTCATAAACTGCTGGCTCCTGTGGAAGTCAGAGGAATCTGCTGACCACCCCTCCAGTTATCGCTCTCAAACAGATCCTTTGTTTGTCGTCTGCTGCTTGGGTCTCATGGATCTGCTGTTACCAAAACTGTTTATTTTCTGGGCCAGACAAATGAGGCGGCTGCCTTTTTTTGGAAGTCTGAAAAGAAAAGGCTCTCTCCCCCACTTTCCTGTGCTGCTGCCGCTGAAGTGGAAATGTTGAGAGAGCTGCCTGGCGCCGGGCCTGCTCCCTGCAGCGCACCACAAGCCAGCAGGGGTGTGGCCTTCACAGGAGCACGCCAGCAGCAGTGCTACCTTGTAACATGCGGGCACCAGTGTCAATCAGCATTACTCTTCTGCCTAAATATGCTTGTCTGCGGCACTAAAAAGCAATGGAAAGTGAAACCTTTGCTTTCTTACCTTGTTTAGCCATTCCACTTTTTCTACGTCGGGAAAGTTTACCTGAGGGAGGAGAAATTGGTTTTAGCTAAACAGCCTGTAAACACTCAACAGGAAAAGGAAATGATTTTGTCCAAGTGGGTAGTCTGGGGATGTCATTAGCTCTAAAGCTGGTAACTCATGTTTTACAAAATGGTTTAGGTAAAGATATGTAATATAGATAATTTGGATTCAATTTTAAAGGCTTCAGACATGCATGTTTTGCAAATGTTTATAGACTTCCTGTGATCAACCATGCAATCAGTTTGTTGAGAACCCACTGAAGACACAAACTGAAACTCATCTTCTCTGCTGCTTTGATGGCATCCTGAAGGTTTCGTTTGATTTAAAATGATGCACTTGCAGAATTTTGAGGACTTTATATAAGACTAAGTAATGCAAACTGTAATTAAGATTGCTTTAGGTGCATTGCTTGCAAATAGAGACGCAAAGATATTGGTTACGTTTCAAGATGATACTGTGTTTACAGAAACCACAGCTGTGGTTAATGTGAAGTCACTTCAGATCAAATAGGGAAGTGGCTGGATTTTTATTTATACATTTGGCTGCTTGATCTCACCCACGCTGGAAGGTCTCGCTTGATTTTGGAGAGCCTGCTGGACGCGTACTCGTTCCCGTCGTGCAGCTGCATGGCCGACCGGAGGCGCTCCTCCTTCGCTTCTCGGACGTGTTTCCATCCCGTGTAGACCATCATGCCGAACACCAGCAGGCTGGTGCTCACCCGGTAATAACCGGCCAGGTAGACTGGCAGCAGGGCGCTCAGGCATTTCCCGAAGGTCCACAGCACCGCCACGGCGCTGATCCCCTTGGCCTGGACGGGCTCTTCCTCAGCCCCGTCGCTCGGCGGGTTCGAACCCTCGGCGCCCTTGGGCTCCATCGGCTCCGATTTGTCGCTTTGCATAATCTTCTCTGGTCTCTTAACTAACTTAACGGCTAAAGCTCCATGTCTAGAGTCAGATCCTGGGCGAACAAGCGGTACGGTGTCCGACCGAGTGCTTGGTTTAAAGGCGGATGAATTCAAATAAACTGAAAGTTTCTGAGTTTGTCCTGAATGAAGACAGGAAAGTAAGTAGACACACTAAGAAGACAGTCCCGTTAACTGGATGGAGCCCGAAGCCACGCCCACCGCCGCAGAAAAAAAGAGGCGAATTTTTCGCTGCTGCGTCATTCTCATCTGAAAATAACATCTGAGATTTGAGCTTTGTTAAAGAAAAGGCCACAGGGACAGCTTTAAACTGACAGAACAAAGCCTTTACAAACATTTTCTCGTTAAATTCTGAAATTTATTTTGAATTAATGTTCTTAAAAACAAGGAGAGCATGTTGAAACCCTTAAAAATGGAAAATAATAAGTTAAACAAAGTTCTGTTTAGCATCATGAGTGTTTTTATATGGTGACAACAAAAATTTGTTTTTGACACAAAGCCAGTGGCGGAGTTAGCAGTTTGGGGGCCCCAGACAAACAAAAGCCCCTCTACAGTGGTTGCATTCAATGATTAGTACCAGCTAGCTTGTTGCATATACAAAGTTGGACGCCATATTGGACAGGGCTAGATGCCTGTTTACTACGCAAACAGAGCTGGAAAAACAAGAAAGTGACTTTTCACACATAAATTAATACTGTTATCTAATAAAGTGGAATTTGTTGAAAACATTTTTTTGTAGATCTGAGTGAGTTTGCTCTCAATAATGAACATTCAGGCTGATCTTGTAGCCTCAAAGTTAATGGCACCTTTAACTTTGCACTATTTCCACGTTTCCTATCAGGACCACCTACCTTTTTGTTTAATTGAGGATGACCATAGTATTTGTATGTGTGCAAATTTGTTTATAAAATGTTTAAAATGACATTCATCTGTTGTGCTTTGTACAAAAACATTAGTACCACGGCCTGGGTCTTATTTTTGTGATGATCAGAGATATTTTAATTTTAAAACTGACTAAAATTAAGCATTTTATGGGCATTTTACTGTCTCTGATAAGCCGTGGCTAATTGTTTACTGCCCTATCCAAAATGGTGTTGCTCTCTATGTATCTTGGACAATGTTAAAAGGCTATTGTATCGTCTCTAGCCTATATAACTCATTGGTTAATCTTTTTCTTTTTTTTAATCCTTACAAAGGGTAAAGTCACTAAAGTGTTCATTGAATAACTTCTTCACTGGTCCATTTTTAGACAGTATCAATATCAACAATCCAAATGTTTTGAAATCACATTTAAATATTAAAGAGATGTATTGTATATACATTATTTTTTCTTTAAAAAAAGCATTGGATTTATTGAATGGACTAACTTGTTACTCACCAAATTTAGGTACAAATTAGGGTCTCTTTTCTTTTCTTTAATTTGTAGGGATAACTAAAAAAAAGGCAAAAGTAGAAAATGCATAAATGACAAAACAAAACAGTACACTATGGAGTGGCATCAAGAATAAAATAAATATTCTGAAAATGGACACTTTTTGCCCCTCTTTTTGCATTTCCTTCCTTTTTCTCTCATCACTTCACGAGAAACAAAAAAAGACACCACATCAGAAGGCAAACAATTAAAAACAATCTACAAAGCATATGAAGAAGCAGATGTTTGAGTGATGCTGACTCAAGGACTCTCACTAAGACCAAATCACCTGTTTATTAACTGGTTTTCCAAAATGCTTCTGCTGAACACCAATTAAATATTTTTCATTTGGTAATTTTCACTGCTTTTTCTTTTAAATGTATTATTACTTTTGGCCATTTCTAGTTAGTGACCACAGGGGCTTTCATTATGAGGTAATTAACAATTTTGCCTATTTATTTTCAGAACTTATTTAATTCCTTTTGGGGTCACCATGCCACTGGAATCAACCCAGCTTTGTTGGATAAAGGCGGAGTACACCCAGGGCCGCACAATCACACACTCACACCTATGGAACAGTTTAGAGAATACCAATTAATAAACAGCTGTTACTCAGTTATTATATTTGTCAGAATAACCATTGTTGCTTTGCTACATTTCTTTTCACACATTCTTGCTAATCCTATTTTTTTCGTTATATATATATATATGTTTTTTGTAGCACAAGTTATTCCAAATTCATATGAAAAAAAATACATTGATTGAAATTACTTCATTTAATTAGAGCTGGAATTAAACTATTTTAATGGGTGACGTCACATTCACGCAGTCCAGTCAGTGCCACTAACCTCCGGACCACTGTGCAGCCCCAATTTTGTCCATTTATGGTAAATAACTTCTTTAATTAAACTGGTTAAATGAATCAGAATCAATCCACAAACCAGTAGCATTTGTTAAAATATCCCACCAAAACAAAAACAAAAAACAGGTAAATCTTCTATCTTTCCCATATTATATGTGGTGACAGGTGTTGGGATTTCCCTTGCTGTTAATGTAAATTCACTTAATATTTTTTGGAATGATTATGAATCTGTTGATACAATTTGTTATTTAAAGTATTAAACAATTACACCAGCACCACAAACTCAATTGATGGTAATAAATTTGAGATATCCCTCCTCGTGATTGAAAAAAAAAATGTAAAACCCAAAACAATAAAAAGTATAAGCATGGCCTAATTTTCATGTGTGTCGACATTTGTTAAATTTAAGAGGCCGTGTGATTCCCACTTATGTTAGGTCACTGTTAAATATTTAGAAGAACTACTGGAGTGGACATCTGTCTCTTCTACTGTCAACCACATGATGCATAAATGAATGGAAATTCAGGTGTTTGCAGAAACAAATAAAAGTGGATTAACAGTGTTTTTTTGTTGTTGTTTTAATGTGCAAAGTACCAAAGTTATGTTACATAAGAGCAATGGACAAAAACATGGACTAAACTTCCTTGGACACAAAGCACTCTGCATGGAAACCTTACACATTCTGTGGCTGTTGACATTTTTTTAAAAAAGGTCCATAGATTTTTCATAGGAGACTTCAAATCAGAAGGTTGGCAGAAAAAGTAGTTCAGTAAGTTCATCACTCCAACTTCTGCCTTAAAGTTTTTTTGTTTTTACTTTAGCCTCCTTTGGACGATTAAAGTTCAGTCATCCATTGAGACTTAAAAGATTCCAGTTGAGGATGATATAGTCTGAGAGGTTTCCTCAGTGAGGCAGGGTGGTGATCCTCATGCTCTGACTTGCAATAGGATACGACACCATGGGGGTGGTGGCATGACTCATGGTGATGCCCGGCAGAGGCTGGGTCATGGACACAGCGACAGGTGCCACAGACACCGCCACCTGTGCCATGGAAACAGGCGGGGCCATCCCTTGAGCGATGGTCTGTGCCAGGGCAGCTGAAAGCGGGGTGATCTCAGGATTGAGGTGGGGGGCTGTTGGTGGGGCTGCATTAGTTGGGGGTGCAGCAGGGGCGCCGGTGGGAGCGACCAGGTCTTGCTGGGTGACGGGTCGAGGCTGCAGTCCTGCACTGCTCAGAGTGGTGTGGGTCTGAGCAATGCTGTGGTTGTAGGAGCTGACAGCACCAACAGGGGGCGCCAGATTCTGCTCAGCGGGTGCAGGCGTGGAGGACAGGGTCATCACTTTGGCCTGGCTTCGGAACTGGGCGTTTTGCTCGAGGAGAACCTCATTTGTGGCTACGAGATTGGTAACCTGAAAATAAAGAGGAAATAAAAGCAAATAAGTGAATTTTCTTCAACTTAAAAGTCATTTTTCATCTTCTTTTATGTCAAATATCCAGCATATCTGCAATCCTAGTTATTCATTTAAACTTTTTTCAAGCTTTCCAGTTATTATTTTTTTATTTTTACAAGCTGATCTTTAGGTGCATTCCTTCTGATTTATGAGAGGTGTTCTTGTTGGTAAACCTACAGATCAAAAGGCTTAACTGTGTAGTAAACCACTTTGGTAAAATAAAAAAAATGTTTAGGAAACTCTTTGCTCTTTATTTCTTTCTTTGTAGAAGCATATTTAAAAGAAAATGTTCATAAATGTAAAAAAAAAAAAAATCCAATAAAA
Source organism: Oryzias melastigma (assembly GCF_002922805.2). Classification (NCBI taxonomy): domain Eukaryota; kingdom Metazoa; phylum Chordata; class Actinopteri; order Beloniformes; family Adrianichthyidae; genus Oryzias; species Oryzias melastigma. The sequence goes on along the minus strand of NC_050512.1, from coordinate 5,996,912 downwards.
TACATAGAAATGTGATTTTTTTTTGGTCAAAAATTGCCTTGTTTAATTTACTGGATGACAGCTGCTCCATATTTAGGCCTTGTGTTGTTATGACAGAAAGACTTTAACAATTGTTTTACCAACAGAACATCTAATTAAAAACGTACCCTGAGCACTGACATCTTAGCTTAAAAAAAAAAAATGAAGGAAATAAACTTAACATACACGTCAATAGGAATGCTTTTATCATTCTGAAAATATTAAAGGATTTTCCACCAACCAGAGAGAAAATTTAACATCTTTGTCATTGTTAAAATATATCTCTCAGATATTTTCCTAAAGTCATGCCAGATTGCTCCATCTCGCCACATTTACGCTCCTCCTAAGAACTGCTGTTGTCTCAATAATAGGAGCAGCGGGTGGATCAGCTGCTCAGAGGAATTCAACAGATCGAGTCCTTAAATAAATATGAACATGCATAAACATCCTGCTCTGACTACAGGTGCAGACACCTGTTGTACCACTCAGCCTCATGTTCTCTCAACCCCATTCACCCCCCCTGAAGAATAAGGAGGTGGTAAAAATAAATGATAAAAAAGCTATGAAGAAGTTAAAAAAGAAACAAAATGTCTTTCAAAGTTTTCACAGTAAATGCAGCATCAGGGTTTTTTCAAGCTAATTTACCTCCATTTGTTTCTGTAACATTAAACCTCAGTCAAAGTAAAACAAAGGTCACTTTAACAATAAATATTACTGTGGTGTTACATGGTGCTGTGAGACAAGTATAGGAATTTTACTGTCTAATGTTGCCCACACACCACTGATGGACCTTTCAGCGTTTTTGTGAAAAGGCTCATGGGACATTTAGGGGGCTAAAGTGTTTCTACAGCAGACATCATGATGTATGGTGTGGTATCACATGATCCAAGTATTACATGATTGTTTTCTGAGACAAACTGGAGTGTAAAAGACAAATTATGTGTGATAACTTAGAAAACAATGTCTATTTATGTTAGATTACTTGCTAAATCAAATGCAAATCAAGAATTTATCAACAGAAATAGAGGTAAACTCAGCACATCAGTGATGAGCAGACCACATTCATATAATTCAGAAATCTAGAGGTGATTAAATTTTTACAGATTTGCACGATTTTTTTTAATGATTAGTCTTGATTAGATCAATAATCCTAGCTGAGAAGGTTTTTGGAGAGTGTTTGACCATATATATATACCCTAGTAAATAATTATTTATCTGAACAAAAAAAATAATGGATAATATTTTTTGCTTTGACAAATACTGTAAACACAAATATGTAAAATGTTAACTTAAATTATATTAAAATTCAGTATATAACGTAATGTAATATAATATAATATATTATAATAAAAAGTATTTAGAATGAAAAAGCAGAAATTTTGCTAGTAGTGATCTTTCTTAAACTTAAATTACTGGAATAACAAAGTGAGAGAAGATTAATATAAATTTGAGTAAATGTGATTTAAAAGTCTGATTTTCTATAATTTAAAAAATATTATCAGAATACATCTAACTGATGTACATACTGGTATTAAAAGTACCCAACATTAGTAACTGTATTCTGATAGAGTTACACAGTAAATTGATGGTATTTACATTTACATTGTTGACACTTAGGGATTACTTTCCAAGATTTTGTGCTGTTTGTTTGGTTTGTTCTGTGTGTAGGTCAATATTCAGAGTAGTCAAGCATAAAAACAAGTTTCACATTTGAGTTCTGCGTGTTTCCAGTTACAGTGAAGTGTTGCTGAGGCAGGCTGACTCTCTTTCTTTTCATTAAACACTAAACTGCAGCTACTCTGTCCGCAGGTAAAAACCAAAGTCTCCAATGCAGTTTCTTTTGTTTCCACCATAAAATAATTTAAAAAGGAGAGAATGTGTCATTACACACAGAAGCCATGCTGCTTTAGAAATGTTCTGTAGATTTATGTGGAATAAATATTAGGTAATTCAAATCAACAAAGTTTTATTCTCTGGCTGATAAAATTGATAAAACTTCTTTCCTCATTTTCCGGAGGGTGCAAATAGTGACTGTTGTATGTAATATGTGTTTTTTCATAAAAATACAGGAAGCTACTTTAGGATAATCAAAAGTGGCTTTTGACAACAACAAAAAGACATTTTTATCAATTTACCAGGTCTGATAGAACTTATGTGCTCTTCAGTCAGTACAAGTTTGACAACAACATTGCTCCAAAAGTTTTATTCTAACCTGTTTCTTCAATTCTTCCACTCTCTTCCTCAGCAGAGCATTTTCTTCTTCGAGGAATCTGTACTCCAGAGGACGAGGTGGCAGGGTGGCCTGAACCCCAAACTCATAATGTCCACTTCCACTCCCGTCTGACAGACGAAGCCCCTCCAGCCGTCGCCTCTTCAGCTGTAGGGCAGTGTGGTCCATAGAAGCCTCCAAAGAGCTGGCCTCAAGCAGTCCACTGTCAAGCAGTGGTTCATACACCGAGCTCCTGTCGTATCGCCGCTGGCCGGCAGAACTGAGCGACAGACAGCCGCTCATGCCACCTCCTCCTACTCCTCCAACTCCTGAGATAGCAGTATCTCTGCAAACCCCAAGGCTAGGGCAGCCAGTCCCCATTATGTTACCAACACTTCCACCTCCCACAAGTCCTTGCATTGCTCCACATGTGCCCCCTCCTCCACCCATCCCTACTCCAGTATTCACCACCCCACTGGTCCCCTGTCCCATTATGGCACCCACTCCAGGCCATGCAGGTTCATACTCATAGTCTTTTTTCACATGGCGAAATTTACACTTATTGCCTCTTTGGCATTCTCCCTTAAGAAAGTCTCTGCATAGGGGAACCTCGCCACGGCTGTGGGGCAGATCCATTGGAGATAGGCCGAGTCGTGCTGCGACTTTTCCTCTCAGACGGGGCGGCAACGCTCCAGTTTTCTTGTAATAATCCTCATCTTCTCTTGAGCCATGTACAAAACGACAGCTGGCGCGCAAACACTCCTTATTCTGGTGGTCGTGACAAAAGATGAATTCGTTCTTTTGGACTCCCAGGTCTGGAACCTCATTGACATCGGGGTGTCTAAAGCGGCAGCGCTTCCCTCTCTTGCAGACGTTGCGTATAAAGTCCCTGCAGATGCCGTCTAACGCCAGACCTGCTCCTTGGCCGCCAACTCCACTGCTGCCATTGCCAAGCGCCGTTCCACCCCCCATGCCCTCTGAGCCACACACACTTCCGCCAACGCCTCCCGCAGTTCCCCTGCAGTCTGCTGAGCCCCCTGCCAAACCAGAACCAGGACCTTCGTCAACCAGAACGCCACAACTCCCACCACCACCTGACAGGTAGTCTCGATCAGGCATGGCGCTGGGCCCGGCTCAAGGAGAAAATAGGACTCATGTGTATGTGAGGGTGGCTGACGTGACCTGGCAAACATGCACATACACAGAAGTCATGGAGAGCCTTTTATCCTTGGATTGAGAAAGTCTGCTGCACATTGATCTGCAAAACAAACGCACAAGAAGCTCCTGTAAGTAAGTGCCTTCAAAATGGAAATATGAGTTCTAGCATAATGAGGAGAATATGAATAGCTTGACGTGGAATTTTAGATAAAAACAAGCAAGAATTAGCATAAATGTTGTTCCACAACAGATGTGTGTGAATTGCTATCAATTTTAAGGCAACGAAACATAGTTACTGGAGACATAGACATCATATTAGGAAATTCTGAACATCTGAGCAACAATTTTAATATGAAAAAGGTTGATTGTGACCAGCTTACCACGCTAACTACAATGCTAATCGCTAACAAACATTGTCTGGCTGCTAAAATGTACCTTAGAACATCGAGGAAGTAACGGAGTACCACGGAGCCACAATTTCTCTTGATATTTTAATAAAAAAAACTATTCGATTAAATAGGGCGTTGTTCGTTTTATCTTAAAATATCTCAATCCTCCGTGTTGTTTATCACGTCTATTTATGCATCTTTCAACACCACAGAAGAAGAAGAACAAGAAGAGGAAGACCTCCGGTCTCAATTTGTTCTCGCCTCAACGCTGTGCGCCCTCTACTGGTAAGAGGGAACCACTGCATCTCAGGTAAAGTATTTCTTGTTAAACACATTTTTTGGAAAACGATCATTAAAATTTTAGACGATCGTCATCTTAGACTTTTGGAGGTTGGAGTTCTAGGAAAGACGTAGAAGCCCGCCTCCAATGATGAGGGGACACGGTAGCCTTTTGTTTATTATGATAATGAGCGGTTAAACAAGATAGCAGCTGCCGGATATTTGAGACATTTCTGTGTTCTCTCTGTTCTTCCTCTACTTATATCGCTCAGCATGGCAACCTTTCAGACCTGCATCGTCTTATTGCTGTTTTTAGTGGAAGCCACTGCGACGGTGAAAAACTATTATGAGATCCTGAAAGTGGAGAAAACGGCAACAGAGAGCCAGATAAAGAAGGCTTTCCGCAGGCTGGCCGTGAAGTTCCATCCAGATAAAAACAGAAGCGCCGATGCAGAGAAGGTCTTCAGGGAAATGGCTGAAGGTAAACAATGATTTCATCCATCCATGAAATGAACTTGTGTGGTTTCAAACATTTTTGTTTCACCCTTTTCCAGCTTATTCTGTTCTCTCTGACAAGGAGAAGAGGAGGCAGTATGATAGTATGGGCCATGAAGCTTTCCTAGAAAACGCTGACACAGACCAGGAACAGGACTCAACCTTCCACTATAATTTCCAGGACATCTTCCATGACCCCCATGGTAGTCCCTTTATGGAGGATTTCCACTTCCATTGGAGTTTTCCTTTGGAAGAAGAAGAAGAAATGGAACATTTCTCCTTTTCTGAGACAAACTTTTTCTTTTTTCCAGAGGATGAAAATGAAGAAGATCTGTATTAGTTTTGTTTTTAATATTTTATGTGCCTCTTTTGTTTCCTTTTATTGTATTTCTAATAAAGTTACTCGATTAAACTTGATTGACTCACTTCTGTCTTTTTTTATGGAGCAGGGAGTAACATCAGTAGCAGTGAGATAACTGAGTTGGACCGTTGTGGCACTTTTCCTGTGTGGGCGTGGCTAAGTTACTGACTAACATATCGTTTACGGCTGTTTCTCTACGTCAGCACATTAGATTCGCCAACGTTTTACCCTGCTTCTCCGAGGTGCACTGTGCACTTTGACCCAAAGGAAATCCTGTGCCTTCTCAGCAGCTGAAGCTGGAGAGCAAAAAAACTCACAAAAGAGGCGATTTTACTGAAGTAAAAGGAGAGTAAAACTTTCTTCAAAGCAAACTGGAAGCTTGATAGATTGACCATGATGGTAAGTCCAGCTGTTTGTTTTGAAAATGTGTGAGCGTCATGTGATCCACTGAAGATTCATGTGTGCTCTTTTTTCCTTTACTTGATCTTTGTAGACATCGATTACTAACATATTTTTTTCTGCAGGAAGAAGTGAAGGGTGCATCCTCATTTTTGAGTGTCCAAGTCCACAACATCAAAGTTACAGAGGTGCTGCAAGACGGAGACTCGCTCACCTTTATAATTGTGTCTCAGAAGGTACGGAACACATTTATTTGCTTCAAAGAGGACTTATTTTCTGAATGAGCATTTGATTCTCTTTCCACGGGCTGTTGCAGATGTCCGGAACAGGAGAGTTTCATGTGGATCGGACTTATGAAGACTTTGAATGGCTGCAGCAGCACCTCTTCTCCCAGGAGGATGTTCCTGGAATACAGGGAGTCATAGTAAGACCTCTTTATTGCAACCAGTGTACACTTTTCAGACAAGTCAGAAACAAAAATTTCTCTTATCACAAAATACATTAGAGTTTGTACAATCTCTGTTATCTTGCATTTTGCTGGTGGGTGTGCACAAGATTTAAGTGAAACAAACGTTTTGTTTTTAACAATCTAGAAGCTAAACCTTGTACTTAATATTGAAATTTCAATGTCAAATTTGACATTCAAACAATGGATTTTCAATGCACTTTAAGAATCAGAAATGCAACAAAAATATACAATAAAATAATCTAAAAAAGAAAAATGTCGAATTAAACTAAAGAAAGCAAAAGATTATTAATAACATACCAAAAACGTGTGCAAATAGTGCCTTAAATTTATTCTTTTACATTTAGTTTTGCTAAAATGTTAAAAATATATTAATTTTGTAATATTCAACATGTACTGTGGGCATTTACTCACATCCTCTTTTTGTATCCAGGAAGACCATGTCTTTCCTGCTCTTCTGCACGCTGCCTTACACTGGAAAATAACACATTTTATAGTTAACTGGATTTAGGAATAATGCAAGTTTTACCTTTGAGTTATTAAAGTTATTTTACTCCTGTGTGTTCCAGAAAACTTTATTCTCAATACTTTTTGAGCCATTTTTAATAATTTATTTTTAAATTTGTAATTATTATATGGTTTTATTGTATAGTTACCAGCTCTGTTGGTGTAATTGCTTTTATGATTCATTTTGTTTGTTCCAATATGTGAATAAATTAAGTTCTATCATTAAAAAGATTCAATGTTTGAGTTTGAAAAATAACTCTTTTGTTTTTTTCAAGTTTCCTCCTCTTCCAGCAAGACTCCAGGTGAATGCGTCGTCCAAAACTTTGAGACATCTTGGTGAGTGTGTCGTCACATTAAACGCCACATATCTGCATGAATGTTTGCCAGATAAAATGGAAACATGTCCCATTTAAGTATCTGATAGGAGATTTCTTTTTCTCAATAAAATCAAAAATGTTTTTGTCTTATCTGCAGGTTTTCTTGGGCTAGGAGAGTGGCAGCCGTACTGCAAAGCACTGGAAACGTTCCTCCGACAGGTGGCTGCACACAGCATACTCAGCAAAAACAGGGCTGTGGAGATCTTCCTGACCAGCTCAGATGTGAGTGCTCAAAACTGGTTTGCTCCACTTTTTATTCCTTTTTTCAAACATTATCCCAGTTGGAAGAAACAGAGTTAAAGAACAGAGTGAGGATGTTTATTTTTACAAGAGAGAGATAAAAAAGGTTAAACTTTGACAGCGTCATTACAGAGGAATGGTTTGTCATGTGACCAGCAGAGTAAACTTTAAAAAGACATGAGTTTATACGCCCATAAAAGAAAAATATATGATTTAAAGACTCACTTAGAGGAAAACTGCATTTTTGGTGTTTTTAACATGTTCTTGTTGCATATTTCTATTGATAGAGGACATAAATGAGGGAAATTCGGCTCAAATGTGCATTTATGAGCATTTTTTTATTAATAATAATCAGGAGCAGATGAGAAAATGTCGTCTGAAAAAGAGCTTATTTGGGACTTATTTGGGCCACAAGCTCCCTGCTCATCTCCTTTGTGACATGCACTCGTGCATCAGATCCATGCACGTCTTCTCATTTGTGTGTGTGCAAATGAACACAAAAGACAGATTCTGATCATAAAACTGAAGCTCAAATGTAAGTTTGTGCCTTAAAGTCCTATTGTAAGTGCAACTTGTAAAGCATGCATTTTTAAAAATGATGTACCAATGATGTTATATGCCATTGCTTTTAACCCTTTAACACCTGAGGCGTCACCGTCAACACTTAAACACAAAATCTGTAACTTTTCAACCGTCTCGTAGTTCCAGCAGATTCTGAAGGGGAAAAGACACTTTTCTCCTTCAGAATCTGCTGCATTAACAATAAAAAAATTACAGTAAATCAAAGAACATAAACACTGGAGCTCTTGTGTTAAAAGGTTAATTTATTACAACCTGAAAAAAATGTGATTTTTATGTCCAGCCTCCAGGAAGACAGAAAGTAAAGAAAAACATTTTCAACCGGCTGAGTCAAGCTGTGGAGGAGATGAGGAAAGAAGGCCATAAGGTGCGCATAAGGCAACACAGAGACGACACCTTGATGCTGGATGTTCTCTAATAACTGTCTCATCAGGACGTGGACGACTTCTTCCAAACCAAGCGAGATCACAACTTTTTGCTAACTGGCTACACCAAGATGGCCGCTGAGGTGAGCGAGTCATCAGTCTGTCTCGGTTTTTGTTCCAGAGAAAAACTAATATATTCACATTATTTACATACAGAAATTCCTGGATGTGGTGCTTACAGAGCAAAGTAAGAAACCTCTGCCCTCGTCTTTTTTTAAATAAATGTTGAGCATCATTGTGTTTGTCAGGATTTATGTGTTTCTTGGAATGATGCGGCTGCATCTCTGCAGAAATCGCAGTTGCCTGCGGCCACTTTTCAACCGCTCTTCACCTCTGCATGGAACAAGGGGAGAACCCGGAAAAGCAGGATTTTTCTCAGTAAGGGGAAGAAGGGATCAAACTGACTATTTCTGATTTTTAAATTGTATATTTGTTATCTAACGCATCCAAACTGTTAAAAAAGGTTAATATCAATGTTTTAGCTTCTGAATAGACTGTTTAGTTTTAGTAATATTTAATTTCCCCTGTCCTAAATACTTCTAACACACCACTTTAACTCAAATTTTAACTATTTTAATTCTTTGATTCCTAAAAAAAACCACATTTTTGTTAAAAAAGGTTTAACTGAAGATTTTAACAAGCTGACAACTTCTTCACCTACTTACAGGGTTTGTGTGAAACTATCAGAAGTCTTCAATTCTATAAAGGTAACACTTTTAAACTGTGATATTGTCAGAAGCCTGTCACTGCTGCTCCAAAAATGACCTTCTTGTTTGTTTGTTTTTTTTGCAGAAAAGCATGACGAGCACCGCCATGAATGACATGAACACTCTCGGACTGGGTCTGGACCTGGAGACTCGATACCAGGAGGCAGAAAAGGTCTGAAGTTCATGAAAAGTTTCCTAAAAAACAAAAGTTTTCAGTCAAACTTGAGTTCAATGAAGACCCAAAAGAGGATGATGTGACTAACTTCAAAATTATCCAGAAAAACACAAAATATCTCTTAATCTTACTTTTGAAAAGTCAAGTAAATTTGTGTAAAAATATCTTCCCTGATGAAAAACAATATATAAAATATAAAAATAGAATAAAAGCTTTATATTAATCTTAAAGTAAATTCAAAAGCGGCCAGCTGCTTGATTTCCCCAAACACAATAAAATAAACACTAAAAAGAATAAAGCAAAAAAGCAATCAATATTAAAATCAGTCAATTAAAAATCAGTCAATTAATTAGTTAAAAAATAGTACAAATATTAGTTAAAATATAATAAATCCATAAAACATTAAAAAATAAAAACAAATAAAGAGGTTTTCTTCAATTATTTGCTTGTAATAATTTTAACTGTACAACCATTTTTTCTTGTTGTATTCTCATGACTTTATCTTATGTATATATAGTTTATTGTTTTATATATTTTAATGTTGCATTAGAAACAATGTTTTTGCAGTTAACTTTCATATTTTTTAAAGACCCACTCCAATAAAAATTGTGTTTTTTGTGTTTTTAACATATTCTTGTCACATTTTTCTCATGATGGACGACATAAAAGAATTTAAAATAAAACTGCTTTTCTGAATATTACTTTATTCAAATCATTTTGGATCAAGAAGAGATTAAAACCAAGAGAGGATGTTAAAGGAATGCTGGGATTTTTTTAATTATGTAGGATAACTTTCCCGCCCAAAACCCAGAGGCAAATTTCTAATGAGCTCCTGCTGATCTGCAAACAGTATGTCCTAAAAACGACACAGGCTTTTTGATTTTAGCTAAAACTGCACAATCATAATTAACAGACAACTGGGAATGACTTAACAATAGAAAAAATGTAGTCAGAGTGGAACTTTAAACTAAACTTTAAAAATATTTGATTTGGGTGAATATGTCATCTAAATAAAGTGGATTGAGTTGATTCTCTGTGTTTCCGGAGGTCGTTAAAAGTTGCTGTTTTAAGCTTTTTGAGTGAAATTCTTAAATATTCAACCTATATTGTGTGTTAAGGTTTGTCCTGAATGTGTAAAACATGGTCAACAGAAACATTCGACTGACATCAATGTCTGTTTTTCTTTTCAAAATAAAGGAGATGCTTTTTAGGAGAACCTGCAAACTGGTGGAGCTGCAGAATGCGACGAAAAATGCAGAAAAGGCCAAACCTGTGAAGAAAGCTGTGGTAAGGCTTTAGGCACATTACCCCTGATGACCAGCAGGTGGCAGCAGCACAATGCTCATGTGACAAAGAAATACTAACAATGAGGGATGCTCACTTTCCTCAGATGGAGGAGGCAAAGAAAGCAACAGAGACGGAGTTTCGGCAGATTTGCGAGGTTGCAAAGAAAGAGGTAAGCCTTCACGTTTGTCTACAGATCTGCAGGAGCAGGTTCTGCATATCCTTTCTTTGCCACAGATAATTCAGCTGGAGAGCAAACACGTGGAGACGCTGCAGCAGGCTCTGGTTCAGTGGTGTGAAAAGCAGCTTCTCACAGCCAAAGAAAGCGCTGAGGTGTACAGCCAGCATCTGCAAACGTTTAAGCGGATGCAGTGACTTCAGGGATGCACTTTTCACGTAAAACCCTCTGAACATCCAAATGATGTTGTTTTTGTATTTTTTCTTTACTCACAAGACATTTTCTTATTCTAATAAAGTAAATTGATGCCCACTCTCACATACGTATTATTAAATCACAATAAAACTCTAGTATCACGATACTTTCCAAAGGAAGATGCTTTTACTGCTCTCCCACAATGTGCTGAGATTGTATTGTACTGCAGGAGCTGGAAAATAAAGTGTGATGAATTGATTCCCAAAGTACCTACTTGCCTTTGTGTGTGTTTCTGGCTGCTGGATCATTAATCAGCTGGTTTGACTGCTTGTGCAAGGACATGGCAGCAAGGACACCGTGCACCGTCTTTTTCAAAGCCCTCCGCAGCTGTGGATACCTGTAAGTGATCTCTCCGGCAGCCATTCTGTTTCCCCTGTGATTACAGAGAAACCTTAAGGAGCTCTGACTCAAAGCTGCCAGAGACGGTCTCTGCGCGTAAGCCGAGCGTCAGCCTCCACCTCCCCGTTTTCTGTGGACTTAAGTTCACGTCAACACTGCTGGGCGCTTCCTCTCATTTGTTCCGCTCTGTGATTTCTGGTGGAGCGTTTCCCATTTGACAGAATGAGTCGGAGAGAGAAGTCTGCTCTTATGGGGCGAGTGGGTGGAAAGAATATTTAAGGGCGTCAAAAGTCTGAGTCCAACAGGAGGGCTAAGAATGTTTTTGATAATTCTTCGTCTCTCTTTTACTTGAATTGAAATTAAAACAATCATCCTTTAAAAATATTTTTTAATGATATCTATTGGGATATGTATCTCATCATACAAATTTTCACTATTTTTTTTCAAAAAGTTTGATTTAAAAAAAACCCTCTGTATTAGGTGTTTAGATGGAAAACAAATAAAAGTAATATATAATAAATGATTAATTAAATATCGTCTTGTCAGCATTTGAAATCGATACAAGTATCACCAAAGGAAATATTAAAATATATCTTAGAATCGTTTTCCTCCTTCACCCCTGTTAAGGATCATCCAGCCTCATGAACGTTGAGCTCTCCTCAACCTTAGAAATGATCAAATCAGAGATCTTAGCTAACATCACAGATAGTCCATAACCTGCATGCTTTCTCACACAAAAGTAATCTTTTAATAAAATATCAAAATCGAACATGTTTGTGTGTGTGAAACACCCAGAAACACCCAGATGTATCAGTGCAGAAGGAATGACATGCATTGATTAAAGAAAAAACAAACAAAAACACACTTAAGTCACATTTGATTTACTACATATAGTGAACTTATGGCCGTTTGTATTTGGGTTCTTGTCTTTTCTGTCATGACCCAAAGCTCATGACCATAGGTGAATACTGGAACGAAGATCGACTGGTTGTTTTGTAGCTCAACTCTGTATTTACCATATAACGGCGGACGCGGCACATATTTGCTTGCTCCGATTTTTCTTCACTCGTGAACAAAACCCAAAGATACTCAGCCTGTTTTCAGACAGACATTTGGTTAGCTTTAAGTGAACCAGAGATTGTTTCCCCAAAAAATCCATAATATATTTTCAACCTGAATAAACAAACAGAGAACCCTGAGCTGGAACCAGGAACTGCTCTCTGACCCATCTTTGGAGCTAGCATTTTAATGAGATGTAGTCTCTGTTTTATAGTTTGCATAGTTATCATAATCCGGTTATGATCAGATCAAGATTATTTTTCAAGTAGCAAAATGGAGTGCTTATTAATTATTGATTATTCTCAGGAAACATTCTTTCAAATCATGTAACAGATATGTAAAACTCATTATCATCAGAATACAATTTCATATTAATCCAGAAATCGTTTCTACACAATGCAGATCAGGTTATCAAGGATCAATCATTATTGTACATTGCACAGAACTTGGTTGTAATTAAAATTTCTTGGATAATTTTACCACATTCAAAGTTGAACCTTTATATAACCAGGTAGGTCGATTTAGAACAATTCTTAATTTACGACAACGACCTAAATATTCAGCAACAATACAAAAACAGAATGACAGTGCAATATAAGGTACATACACATAAAATTTGACATATTTACACATACATCCATCCATCCATCTTCTTGACCGCTCTGTCCCTTTCGGGGTCGCGGGGGTGCCGGAGCCTATCCCGGCTACTGATGGGCGAAGGCGGGGTTTACCCTGGACAGGTCACCAGTCTGTCGCAGGGCCTCAATCACACACCCATCCACTCTCACATTCACACCTAGGGACAATTTAGAGTCACCAATGAACCTATGAAGCATGTTTTTGGACGGTGGGAGGAAGCCGGAGTCCCCGGTGAAAACCCACGCATGCACGGGGAGAACATGCAAACTCCACACAGAAAGGTCCCAGCCGAGATTCGAACCGGGGCCTTCTCGCTGTGAGGCGAGAGCGCTAACCACTTGCGCCACCGTGCAGCCCTTTACACATACATATTTACAATAAATAGT
>NC_050512.1:5975483-5983724 GCF_002922805.2 Oryzias melastigma | reverse complement strand
AATAAAAAATAGAAAAACATACAAACAACATTTAAAAACATCTGCATTTATCACAAACCACATCTGTTAAAGATGTCTCAAACTAAGTAGACGTAGGTACACAACTTTAAGGTTTGCCCCAACTCATTCCAGATATGAGGGGCAGAAAAAAAGAATGAATGGTATGAACCCTGGGAACAAACATAGTGGGAAAATCACTGGAACGCAAACGACGAGAACTAGTAGAAACATTAGGGAGGGAACGAAGGTAATATACAGTCTTATAAATGAAATGATGTGAGAGTGGAGCAAAGACCATTCAACAAGATCAGACAAATTGCACTACATACATGTATTTGGAATTATAAAAACCACCAATTGATCTTTGATGAGTAAAGAAATACTCATAAATGCATTTTTGAGCTTCATTTTCTTTATATTTGTCCTCCATCTTTTGAAAAAATGCTACAAGAACGTGTTAAAGACATTTTTTTAAATCAAAGTGGGGCTTTAAATCGTTATAAAATGCTTCAATTCAATGGTTTATTTCTTATCTTTGAGAATTTTGCTCATTTTCCATTTAAACTTTGACATTTGCCTTTACAAAGATCACATACAGTCTCACCACAGGTGCTACTGATGCAATCTGATCACTGATGACTGTAGTTTCTCCTTGAGTTGAGAAAGTTGATTAGAAAGGCAGAAGTTGAATCATGAGCCTTTATGTAGGACTGTAGAAGGTCTGTCAGGGTTTCGATCAGACGATGTTGGGGATGAGCTGATGTCCGTTTTTCACACATACAAAAATCTTGCAGCAACTTTAGTGCAAAGATTTTTGCTACTATGTTCATTTTATTGTTGAAATCCCCGTTAATCTGAGGGTTTTGTTCATTTTGACTGAATACTATGATAAAAATCCACTCACATCCATGGCTCTTTAAAAGCCATCTTCAAAGCTTTTGCACTTCGCTGTGATTTATTGGTTTTAATGAAGCTCATCAAATTTTAATCACAAGAATTCTGCTTCATTTTTTTGTATAATATCTGAGTTTTTCTCCTGTATACCTAAGAAAACCTCCACTGGTGCAGTAAAAATGGGCAGCACAATTAAGAAACGTAGTAATCTTTCATCCCATAATTCTCTGCACTTTCATTCTCATTCTGGATGCTCATGCAGGATCCCTGTAACTGCATCAGAGCAGATGAATTTCTCAGCAGGGGAGCCTCATTACCGCTGCTTTCTTTGTGGTGTTGCAGTGGCTGACTGATGTGCATGGTGGATGCACACTCACACAGCTACAAGAGCTCTTCTCCGCTGAGAGCATGACCCAGTTCAGGGGTGAGTAGCTCATAGCAACACTCTGCGCGAGCAGGAGAGTGTGTGCGTCCCAGTGAAAGCACGCACCTCGAGCTGATTCTCTAAAGCAGCTCATTACTGGTGGAAAGGCAGCACTCAGCATATCACCCTGTGCCCTGACAAGAGCTGGTTTGTCAAGTGAAAAGTGAACATACAGTAGGACAAGGTGCCATGACTCAGCCCGTCTCTCAGAGCTGCAGCGCATCCATCAGATGGGGTTTGGGAGCTGCTTATATGAGAGCAAATATGAAGTTAAGCCAGAGTTGCTCGGCGGGGTTCACTGACAAATTGAACAAGGGGGCGTTTTATTACGGCGTGCTCATCCCAAATCATGAAAATAAGGCTGCAGAACAACAGAGACGCTGTTTTCACTGCAGTCTTTGAAACTTTGGAAAGGAAGTGTCAACTTTTCAAAGTTTTCACACTGTTTATCCATGCTGCTTAATCCCAAACCAAACAAGCACGATGGAGCGTAAAGAACCGCATCCAAGATTGTTGACGCTTTGTTCAATTTTCCACAGTCAATTTAAAAAATTGCATAGCTGATGTCCTGCTTCTGTTTAGAGCCGCCTCATAACTCACGTTTTTAATGTGAATGACATTAAGACGGAGCCACTTAGAGCCAAATCCAGCCCTCAAGGCAGCTCTCAACCCCTGATTGGATCCTCCATCGATTCTCAATCCACGGCGAAGCATTAGAATTGCTAATCTTCACCATTTTTCTGTTCAGTTCTGAATAGAGCCATAAATATTAATAGATTCATGCTCTCCTCCTGACTGCTTGTCATGCATTCAAGGGATTACGGGTTGATGGCCTAGTGTTGTTAATTAGGATTGTGGGAGTGCTGTTTCTCTGACATTTCCTAACAGTTCCCAGAAAACATGATAACATGCAAAAGCCCTCGCAGGAGACGTGGAGGGGCAGGGTGGGGCTCTTCTGAAATTACAGCATCGTTTTTTATTCATTCGTCAATGAAACATTTAAAAAAAAAAAAGAGAGACAAGTACAAAAGTGTTTCAGCAAAACTGGGATGATGCTTTGTTGAGAGGATGATCAAGTTCATAACTCAGAACACACACACACACACCCCAACCACCCATTATTGTAAAATCAATTATTCATCAGTTTTTCCACAGCAACTTTGACGAATGAGGCAACAACACACAGGCAGGCTCCTGACCCCAGAGGTCATCCTGTCACATGTTCTAACATGTGGCTCTCCTGCATCTCCATTGCGGAGTCTGCAGCGCGCCGAGGCGTGGGCTCCCATGTGGCCACGGGAAGATATGTCGTGTGCCGCGCGCTCTTAAAATTCAAGGCAGAGATTAAAGAACGTGAAAGCTGCTCGACTTCCTGTCTCCCACAACTGCAAAGGGAGGTTTGAGAGATCTAAGGAGCCCGGATCGTCTGATCTTTAAAGAAAAAAAAACTTTGGAAGAAAACTTACTTTGTATCCTGGAGTTCATCCTGAATGATTAAAATAGAAAATAAACCCGTGAAGTGCCGTAAAGCGAATGACTTCATGGGATGCTGCGTTCTGGCAGAGGAGACTGGGTCCTCTAAAGGACAGACTCTGTTCTCTCCACTTTCAAACACCCGTTCAAGGGCAACCAGCACGAGCGCCCCTGCAGCAACATCTGTCACAGGGACATTTTCAATCCCTGCTTTTATAATTTCACTTGTCCATACAGTCATTAATGTCCTCTGCTTATTGCTCCTAAATTACATTTTGAGATAATACAGGCAAAAGTATCATTAAATTCCAGTCACAGGTAATGCCTGGTAAACTCCCACTATGATTCAATTAGAAAGCATGCCGCCTGCCCTCCTGCTGATTGTGCTCTTAATCAGACCCTTCCTACTGCAGGGCTATCAGGAGAAGAAAGAAAGACGGAACAAAGCAACACAAATTGAGCAATTATTTTTTTTTATGTCGTGTGCTTTTCTTGATAAAAGCGTTATAACTCAGAGTTGTTTTCTAGTGTAAATTTTTTATGATACCTTAATTTATGATGGTGGAAACGACCAAACATCAGCAGTTTGTTCATTAATCTGAGCAAACTCACTTTTTTTCTTTTCATAAACTCCCAGGCTTCTTGCTGTTTCTCTGCATTCAAATATCTTGTAATAGTTTTGCTTTGTTGGAACATAATTACATTTGCACAATCCGGCTTTTATAGACACAGAAATGCTGTTTGTGTTTTGTAATACTTTCTTTATTCAGACTTTCATTTGTGAATCTTATTTTTCCATCCCAGAACACATTTGATATTGAGTGATGATGATGTGTTGGAACAGAGTTTTGTTCGATGTCCTTTCTGCTTTGACAGTGGTTCTTTGTATCTGATCTCCATGTCTCAGGGTTTCTATGTTTACAATAAAAAAGTACACAATGTGTTTACTAAATCAATAAAAGTGTATTTGCTGTATACACATTTTCTACAAAGTGTAAAAATGAGGAAATGCAATGAGAAAACACCAGAGATGAGCATATTATGAATTAAAAGAAGAAACAACACACATATAATCTAATTTAAAAACAAATTAGTTTAAATCCAGATCCCCCACTTTATTAGGAACACTTACCAAGTTGGACCATTTTTTTGTCTTAATCCCTGGTGACATTGATTCATGGAAACATTCCTCAGAGAGTTTGGTTCATATTGACATGACAGCATCACAGTTGCTATGCACAGTGGTTAAGTTCCTCTTACCTTTCTATCAGCTGGAATCAGTTCGGCCATTATCCTCTGACCTCTGGCATCAACAGAACTGCCGCTCACTGGATATTTTTTCTTTTTCTGACCATTCTCTGTAAACCTTATAGATGCTTGTGGATGAAAATCCCAGTAGATCAGCAGTTTCTGAAATACTCAGACTCAGCACGTCATGGCACCAACAACCAGCTTCAGTCATCTTTCTTCCCTATTCTGATGGTCGGTTTTAACTGCAGCAGATCGTCTTGACTATGTCAACATGCCTGGAGTTGCTGCCATATGATTGGCTGATTAGATATTTGCCTTAACGAGCAATTGGACGGGTGTGTCTAATAAAGTGCCGTGTGAGTGAATGTGAAAATGAATAAAATCGTATTTAAAACAAGCTCAAAAATGAATTTCCTTTTAAAAGAAAATTAAATTAAGTGTTTAGGCTGCAGAATTAAGAATGTGTTGGAATACCTGCTTCTGTCCTTGTGTGTCATCTGCTCACTCTTTCCTTCTTTGAAGGAGATGAGTGGAAATTAGGACTTCCTGGTTTGCCTCCTCTCTTCCTCCACACACTTCTCTAATCAAGGCTGCAGTATAAAGTGCTAGATTGTCCGCATTCTGACCCTCAGTTCAGCCAGTTGGATTTTTTTTGGCTCTCTCATGCTGTCCCTCCTAAACTCTGTATCTTGTTCTTATCTGGACCATCTACCTGCCTAATCCTGTCTAGCCCAGCCCTGTTTTTGAGTTTGACCCCAGACCACAATAAGCTTTGAAAACCTTTGTCGGTCTGCTGTCTACTACATCTATTCACCTGACCAGTCCCTCCGTGCAGGATGTGAGGCAAGAAGACATGTTGGGTTTAAAGGAGATGAGGGGATCTGGTGGATAAATGGGACAGAGAACAAAAAAACATTTAGAAACCAGTGAAAGAATGGAAAATAAACCCAAACTGTCATTCTGGAGACTTCGGTGTTGACACTTTTGTGTATCTGCTCATGCAATGTGAATAAAGAAAAACGTGTCATTTTTTGTTATGACAAAGTGGTGCTGACATACAGTTGAGAAAAAAGGAAAAAAAAAAGCATTAATACTCTGTCACCAGGTTTCCCACAATGACAGTTGTTATAAATAACAGTGCAGTGATGAAAGTGCACTCATGCAGGTATTTAGGGATGCTTTCTTTAGGAAAAAACATAAATTAATAAAAAGGTTTTGATGCGTCTGCGCTTCGAGCACAGACATTTTAATAAAATAGGATTAGCAAAACAAACCAAATGTCTAAACTAAGCCCGACTCGCATGAGAACGTCTGATCTGATCAAATGCATAACCAAGCTGAATTTCTGAACAGTGAAACGAAATGCTCTTTGATTCTGGATTTGAAAAATCACAAGTGTGCAGCATCTGTCAGAGAAGATCAGAGTTAAGGTGGAGTAAGGACGGCTTCTCTTGAGGATTTTCTTGATTCCTGCAAATCTGGAAGTTTGGCTGCTGGATTATCTAGTTTAATATGCAAATGCTCAAGCTGGAGACATACAGTCTATTTTATGAGTCATGACTGTTTTAGATAAAGATGTATTTCTATCGCCAGAAAATGGTGCTTTGTTAGAACAAATGTTTTTTTTTTTTTCGGATGTGTCTTGGTCTTTTGGAGATACAGTGGGGTTTTTTTTATAGCCCAGAGTCTCAATAGGGACTTTATATTAGCTCTAACACAGAAAGGAGCGCCGGGACTGTATGCAATAAACGGGTAATTTTCTGTTGATTACCGAGCAGCTGCAGAGGAATGATCATCTCCAAACCAGATCACTGCGGACATCTCCTGAGCTTCACCCTCTTCGCTGTCAGCGCCAAAAATGCTGATCTACAACGTTTACCAGAAAAACACAAACATTCATCCAAAACTTATTCAAAGACTAGAAAATTCTAAAAGATTTTTTTCTGATTGGATGAAAGTGGGAAAGTGAGTGGGAAAAATGGCAGCTAATTTTCTGCATAAGTTATTTCTTCATCATAGCACATGTTCCTAAGAATGTAAGTCACTTAAAATTCAATTTGGTGAAAATTAAAAGTATAGAAAAAGAGATTAGACTAGTGGAGAGAGAACTTAATGACCCACTTCAATGAAAATGGTGTTTTTAACATGTTCTTGTGGTATTTTCAGATGAGGGAGAGCATGTGTTTACAAAATTAAGCTTAAATTTGTGTTTCTTGGTACATTTTTATTTAAATTGTTTAGAATCAGAAGCAGACAAAAAATGGTGTTTCAAAAAATATTTGTTATCTTAAAATCCACTGCGTCGTCCACAAGTGTCAGGAGTCAACGCTTTGATTCTCCCTCTGGTCATCAGCAGAAGCCATCGCCGGAGTACTGACTGTACTCAATCTCCCATCAACACCTGCTCACAATAATTGGAGGGCTCCACCCCTGGTTCTCATCAGTTCATCAGCCGCAGGACATTTAAGTACCGCTCAGACCACACTCAGTGCGAAGTATTGGCTGTGACTTCCTGCCAGCATACCGAGTGTTTAACTCTGATCTGATCTGATCTGACCTGATCACCTGTTACCTGACCCTGCTTTGTTCCTGACTCGACCTTTTGCCTGGACATTACTCTGATTTGGTTCTGTGAACTCTTATCTTAGCCTGGCTGCTGCCTGCTTCTCTCCTCTCAATAAACTTGCAGCAACTGGAACCAGCTGTCTGCCCGTTTGTGACAACAATTTTCCTGCTCTCTGATGGATCCACTGATAGACAATTTGATCCGTGTATTGTCTCCATCCTTGTTGAGCTGTCATCTGTTTCAAAACTGTACCACAGGATATCTCTAATATTGCTCACCATTTCTGTTGCACCAGTGATGTTAGGTTGGGGGTGAGAGAGACTGTAAGCTAGCGGTGTAAACAGAGGGCTCTCAGTAATTGGTGTGGGTTTGGATCCCACTTCTGACACCATGTAATATTGAGAAATCAGGACGACCGACTTCTGTGAACAAGCTTTATTTAACAAACAGACCCGCCTGTAGCCTCATGCTGAAATTATAAATAACAACACTTCCTATTTGCAGAGCCCATAACACCTCACATACATCACAATAGCTGCGGCTACATGTGCAAAATGTCCTTGATCAGATCAAAGATTGGATAGAATAGAACTGTGTACATGGGGCCTGAAAAACGCTATCCGATTGTAACAAATGTAACACTTTTGTTAAGAATAAATCATTTTGACATGAGGAGAACTTTCTAAAATACGGGAAAGGACTGCAGAAGAAGAAGTGGCGAGTTCTGTTGTAAATAACAAAGCTGCAGCTTTAACAAAATGATCTTCTGAGCATGCCTTTATTATCATTAATAATATTTTAAAATATTTTAAATTTAAATTATGTTCACTCATAATTTCTAAATCCGTGTGGTCAGAATCTTGTGGTCTCAGCCTTGGATGCACATTTTTCAACGTGCATCCTGGCTGCATGTCAATATGTGGGAGTAACATCTGCCTTTTTTACTTTATCTGTACACTGTTGTTTGCAAAGTTTCAGGACTGTTCGGAGCGTGCAGTGGCATTTCTGCATTCAAAAGCTGCCAGCTCATACACCGTCCTGAAGTCACTCGGAGACTCAGTTCTCCCGGGAGACATGATTTTTCCGAGCCGGCAGCTCGTTCAAACAGAGCAGCCGGACGGACTGGGGTCCGATGCGCAAACCGTAACAAAGCACCCCTCTCTGCTTGCTAACACAGAGTCCAGCTACAGCTGATCAGTCTTGTTTACACTCCAAAGTCTCCTCTGGAGCACCACACCATCTATGCACGATGTAAAATCCAGTGGAGTAATGAGACACAATAGGAATGAATTGTTTATATACACCATGATCGGATCAACAATCGGTATAACCCACATATCTCAATCGGAAGATAATTTGATTCGAATGAGTCTGATCGGACCAGAGTATTCCGTTTACATGCACATTTTTAATCTGATCAGGCATTTATTCCGATTACTTATGTCCATGTAAATGCAGCTAATGGGGAGGGGAAGAGGGGATGGTGTTGCTCTGCACAACTCAGATGCAAATTTTTAGCAAACTACTACCCCTCTGCAGAAACTGTGTCCTAGAAAACAACACGTTTTGTGATTTGGACTAAAATTGGCATAATCCCTGAGAAAAGACCACTGAGACCACTTTATAGACCAAA
>NC_050512.1:5970229-5975046 GCF_002922805.2 Oryzias melastigma | reverse complement strand
GCTATCTCCCTACATAATATTGAAATTTTATCAGGTTATTTTTTTATGCTTTTGGTGTGTGTGTGGCAGCTGTACCTGCACTAGAAGTTTTATTGCCATAAAATAGTTAATGAGGGTTGGATTGATTCAGATGGAGCACTACTGAAGGCCTAGGTGTGAAATGCACGGCCCGCCACTGGCAAAATGTCCTTGATCAGATCAAAGATTGGATAGAATAGAACTGTGTACATGGGGCCTGAAAAACGCTATCCGATTGTAACAAATGTAACACTTGTGTTTAGAATAAATCATTTTGACATGAGGAGAACTTTCTAAAATACGGGAAACGGCTGCAGAAGAAGAAGTAGCGAGTTCTGTTGTAAACAACAAAGCTGCAGCTTTGACAAAATGATCTTCTGAGCATGCCTTTATTATCATTAATAATATTTTAAATTGACAGTTCACTCATAATTTCTAAATCCATGTGGTCAGAATCTTGTGGTCTGAGCCTTGGATGCACGTCAATATGTGGGAGTAACATCTGCCTTTTTTACTTTATCTGTACACTCTTGTTTGCAAAGTTTCAGGACTGTTCGGAGCCCGCAGCGGCATTTCTGCATACATGAGCTGCCAGCTCATACACCGTCCTGAAGCCACTCGGAGACTCAGTTCTCCCGGGAGACATGATTTTTCCGAGCCGGCAGCTTGTTCACACAGAGCAGCCGGACGGACTGGGGTCCGATGAGCAAACCGTAACAAAGCACCCCTCTTTGCTTGCTAACATAAAGTCCGATCGATCCTGTTTACACTCCAAAGTCTCCTCTGGAGCACCACACCATCTACTGCATGCATGATGTAAAATCCAGTGAAGTACTGACACACAATAGGAATGACTTGTTTATATACACCATGATCGGATCAACAATCGGTATAACCCACATATCTCAATCGGAAGATAATTAGATTCGAATGAGTCTGATCGGACCAGAGTATTCCGTTTACATGCACATTTTTAATCTGATCAGGCGTTTATTCCGATTACTTATGTCCATGTAAATGCAGCTAATGGGGAGGGGAAGAGGGGACGGTGTTGTTTGCAAATTCATAGGCAAATTTTTTTAGCAGGTTACTGCCCATCAGCAGAAACTATGTCCTAGAAAACAATACGTTTTGTGATTTGGACTAAAATTGGCATAATCACTGAGAAAAGACCACTGAGAACACTTTATAGACCAAATGATGATTGGAGTGGGAATCTAAGCAACATTTAAAAAAGAGGGAGTATAAAACTCAAAACTGAGATTTTTTGTTATGGAGGTGGTAATGTCTAGTAGAAATTCGAAAAAGGGGATGAATTATTGTTGTTAAGTGATAATTACTGATGAAGGAGCGCATGTCCGGCCCTGTCCGAAAGACCCCCTGTGAAGTGGGAATTAGACTTCCTGCTAAGTGAAAGCTCAGAGGGAAACAGCAGCAGAGCCGGCGCATGACTCACACTCCCAACACTCATTAGAGTTGTTATCACTGGGTCCATGAGCACTAAACAATCATTTGTTAACAGTACAGCTACAAATTGAGTGAACAAACAGCACAGCAGATAAATATTTTACAATAAAAAATAAGTTCATGTGCAAAAAAAAGCTAGTTCTCTTTATCTGTGTCATCAAAAACAAAACATTTGAGTGCTGCACTGCCACTGCAAGGTCAGGGAGGCACAGAGCTGTGTCATTTTAAGCAACCACTTCATCTTCTCAGTATTTTCAAGCAAAAAAAAAAAAACCTTGGCTGTAATGCATTCAGTGCTGGGTGTTCAGTGCTGTAAGCTGCTGGAGAGCATGATAAGCCATGCAGGTTTCAGTATTCCACAGATGGGGCACATTTCACTGACTGTTCTTGAGTTTAAGAAGCGGTCACTGCAAAGACACCATCTCTCTTAATGACTAACCTGATTGATGAACAGTTAAAAGCATTGATTGGGTGGATGTAAGAGCTCTGCTGGCAGACAGAAGCAGAAAGTTTAGAAATCTATGCAAAAGTGGACCCACAAAAAGGCTTCAAAACAAGTTTCAAGAAAGGAAACTTCAATGATGCTGTTTGTTTTTGTGGAACCAGGCAGAAATCCTGCTGCAGTTTTCTCCAACGCTGGCAGACAGAACATCTTTAACTGGCTCCAACCCAAACACAAAGAGTTACAAAAAGTGCTGTCCATGTACAGATGTCTTGACTGCCCTTGTGATGCCCAGCAGGTTAAATGTGTTTAGGATTGACTGTCTTGCAAGGCCTCTCCATCACTCTTTGATTGGCTCGTAGCAGGTCATTCATCCTCAACCTCAGGTGCAGCTTCATCAAGTGCTGGAGGCAGAAAAGAGTCGGACAACCCTCCAGCTCAGAGGTCTCTGTGTCGGCATTATGTCCTTCAAAGGGATCCTATAAGACGTCCACTTAGAATTTCAAAGATTTTGCAGCCAAAATGCTTGTGAT
This sequence comes from Oryzias melastigma, assembly GCF_002922805.2. Lineage (NCBI taxonomy): Eukaryota > Metazoa > Chordata > Actinopteri > Beloniformes > Adrianichthyidae > Oryzias > Oryzias melastigma. Next base: position 5,972,586 of record NC_050512.1, on the reverse strand, counting down.
CTTCTTTTTGCTGTCATTCATGTTTCAATATAAATGCGTTTAATTCAAATTAAAGTATTTTTAGGGGCCTATATCTTGCTATTCTTAAGCCTTTCAGAGTAAAATATATATAATATATAATAATATATCACCTTTGGTACACTGAAACATGAGTTATTTTCATGGGCTCTTTCCTACCCAGAAGTAAGATGACTTGATCTATGAGGTTCCGCCTTTCCCTCCTTGTGAGTGCTGCCCATTTCACGACGTCATCCCAGAGTCTGCCTCAACTACGTGTCTGTGTTTTGCTCACAAAAGCAAACAACATCCGAACTTTTGCAAAGATGGATGTTCATATTGTACATGTAAAACAAAAGCCCTTTGGTCAGCAGAGAAAGTGAGTGTGTGTGTTAGCCTGGCAGAGGAAACTCTTCCTGGAAGGGGCTGTTCCTCACTTTGTGATGGATCCACTCATTTTCATGGATTGGCAGGGGCTGGTCCTCAGAGTGCAATGTTTTATAGGAATGCTCGTGAATGGAGCAAAGTGCTGCTTAAGAGGTGTTTTTTTTTTTTTTTGGAAGAATTAACATTATAATAAACTTGAAAGCTCAAAAAAGTAATGTTAGGTTGGGCGTGTGAGAGGCTGTGAACAAATGGGACAGAGCGTACAAATGGATAGCGGAAAGTAAGGGCAGGCTCACACGAATAGCCCCGCCCACAGGTCAGAGGCGACTCGCTAATGAACTACTGCTGAAGAGACGATGTCTGAATACTTCACGGGTTTTTTGATTTTTCCTAAAAATGATCACCAATAATTTCCCGAACCAGTTCGATTTGATTCCATTTTTTCAGATTCTTTCGATCCCCTAATTTATTTCGAGTCAATTCAATTTTGAGTTTACACGGTTTAACCATTTAGACACATTTGTTTAGAATTACATTAATAATCTATTTATGTTTTGGAAATACTCATATTAATCTGATACAGTTAACTTACTGTAAGACTTATTCATGAAATTATAATGAGATTGTTAATACCAAACACTGCTACATGGATTCTCAAACGGAGCTCTAACTATTGTTCTGCCTCTCATGGAGGGCATTACAGTTTGGCCATTAGGTGGCCTTCTAATTACATCTTATTCATAGACAATATATAATTATATTATTCCAGAAAAAGAAAAAAGTGCCAAAAATGATGTTTTACCACAAATGGTTACTTAAAAAAGATCCTTAAAATAGTTTGAAAAATTCATGACTGTGAGTATATAAAGATGTTCATTTTGTCAGCAATGTATGTTTAGGTTGACCAAGCGTTAGCATTAGCCGTACAATGAGAAATCCCATTATATGTTAGCATCAAGCAAACAGACTTTAGCTTTATGCATTAAATCAATCTCTACTTTTTTGGATTAAATGTTGATAAACTGAGCTGAGATCGGTTCAGATTTATTAATTGATTTTATAAACCCAGTTCTACCAAAAATGGTATAATCATAATTAAAAGAACACTGGGAGCTATTTTAAAATAGATAAAAAGATTATCAAAGTGGGCCTTTAAGATACTTTTGTCTTGAACAAAGTGTGGTGTGACTCACACATGAAACTTGATTATCTTGAACCAGGAGAGCTGAGGCTGCAGAAGCAATCCACATTTTCACAACTCTGGATAACACCTCTGAGCTAAGCCTCCAAAATGCAACAGAAATAACCACCATGCAGGTGCAGATGTTATAATGAAGTAACATGAGAATTAGAATTATTTTTTGGAATTGAGTAAAAACCATTTGAAACGTTTGTCTCAGCTGACATGAGATCATCTAAAGCTTTAGCTATGGCTCCGATTCATCTCAGTGGAGGATCGACGGACGTGCTCAGAAAGCTCCACAATCAGCTGTGTGTGGCTTGTCATGAATACAGGTGAGCACGTGAATACATATGAGAAAAATTAATTTAATATTGATGAAGACAATTTGTCCTCCTCCTGAATGATGTTGTGGGGCCACGAAGGCGATCTGGTCAATCAATCAGCTCTGGCTGATGATTGATGTGGTCCTGTGTTGCACTTAATAGAACACAAGTCAACAATCCTCTGAAGGCTTGTGTGTGCGGCGGCGGATACAGGAGCACGCCTCAGCCTCTGAGGCAAGCTGCTCTTTGTCCCAAACGATGATGTGGTGAACACCGGAACATTTGCTGAGAGAATAATTGAGACACAAAACAAGCGCACGTGTTCTACGATCGTTACTACACTGGTTAAATCCCCCACGGGAGCTTAATGAGGTTTTGCGGTCAATTGGCAACCACGCTGACAAAACTATTAAGACTTTTTTCCACAAATTTATGTCTTATTACCATTTATCTCAGTATTTTACATT
>NC_050512.1:5948481-5968725 GCF_002922805.2 Oryzias melastigma | reverse complement strand
GGTCTCACGGCGAGGCCTCCTTTCAGTACCATGTCCTCATCTGTGTAACAATCATAGACAGGACATGGAGAGAACTGGACTGATGATCCTCTCCCACCTAGCGTTCCAAATAGGAAGTACCCGCTGGTCCCGGAAAGCCAGAATTCCATAGACTTCTATTGGAAAATAAACAGCTCATTCTGTTATCAGCATAATCGTTCTTGCTCTGGTGTCTCTTTTTAACATGTTCTTGCTAAACCTATTTTTTTTTTCATGTTATATTTTCTTTAACGCAACTTAGTCAAGTTTTAAAGGAGCCAATCATATGTCTCAATAAGAGTATGTGGTGCCCACTGGCCCCACTTCAAATGTTCAAAGCATTTGACTGACAGATTCTCAGACCCATCTCTGCGTGCTAACGTCGTCTGGTCCCAAAATGGCGAAATCAGGTGATACCCATACCATGGAAAAATGGCAACTGAATCAACTTCATTTTGTTGGAAACCGCGGTAATAGCCTTGTTTCATACATCTCTATTCATATCCATGGTAACAACATACCTAAGGATCCGAGAGTTTTGGCATTTGTCAAGATTTTTTAATGTAAATCAAATACCTTCCTAAATATGTGTTTGTAAGCTTATATTATTTATTTGGCTTTAAATATTGTATGTCTTTTCATGGTTTATCATTTTTACATTTATGCTTACAATGTTTTAATCTATAAAGTGCCTTCTCTTTCCATTTTATGTTTATCTTTTGTTGATTTTAGTCTCTTGTGTTTTGAGGGTTTTTTTTGTTGCTTTATTCAATGTTTATATGTGTTTTATGTCAAGCACCTTGTGTTGATGAAAGGTACTCTATAAATAAAATGACTAATTGATTGATCCATTTCCCCTCGTAATCCTCCCTAAAAAGTAAAGACAAGGGTCCCAATAAAGACAAACCCAATAAACATTTAATTGCATTTAATTAATTCCAAACATCTTTTTCTTAGCAGACGAGTATCATCCATTCATCATTCACTCATCCTTCCTCCTCAGACCTTCATTTGGTCCTTCCTCCTTTTTGTGTTCTGTTCGCCTTTTAACTGGATTCTGCAGTCACATCAAAACTCACCAAGACATTTGACATAATCCGCTGTCTGAGATGTAAACATTGCAATCTGTATCAGAAAGCCACAAAGCCTGGTTCAACTCCCATTGCAGAATCCTCTGCTGATGCTGTTGTTTCATTTTATAACTTTGTGGTCCTTCTAGTAAACGCGATGATGCTTAAAAGCTGTCAATTTATGCTGCTGATGATCAAGTTGTGCTCTTTCTTGACCTGTTACGACAAAGATGACATTAATAGAAGCAAAACTTTAAATTATGTGGAAAAATAGGAGACGTTAATGGCAGCAGAACGACACGTACGGCACCGAATTACAGTGAACTGACATTCTGTCTCCATGTTTCATGCTAGAAAAGCCACATTAGTGAGACTACTCCCAAGGGCACAGTTTACACAAAGAGAGGCTAAAACCATCGATGCCCCTGTTAAAGAGAGAGCCCACTGTTCTATAATAGCAGAATTACGACCTATTATGCAGACAATTGCTGGTTAAGTGCTCATAAAATGTTAAATAATTGTCTCTGGGTGGGACGTAATCGGCTTATACAAACTGGTCCAGAAGGTTTTTAGGCTGCCAAAAGTGCCAACACCCTGGGGTCACACATTTGTGTCTCTTTCCTGCATGCAACACAAAACAGTACAAAAGAAGGGTTAGTTATCAGCAAGGGGCCGCACAAAATGTCCACTGTTAAGATTTCTATCAATTAGCGGGAAGCCACATGCAGGATGTCAGAAGCAACATTATGAATTAAGAGTATTAATTGGAAAATGGGCTTTGAATTAGGATGTGAGTGCAAGAAGATGAACCAGGTTAGGTATTTATAAAGCCAGAAAGTGAACTCTCACGCCCCATAAATCAGAGTTTCTTCCTCTGTCTGCACTGTAGAGCCAATTACTCAGATGGATGTGCTGTGGTATCTCTTCTGTGGTCTGTCTCTACTTTGCAGGCACACAGCCACTATAAACATTTGTGGCCAAATAGTTCCGGATAAGATCTTTCCCATTTGGTTTTCCTCTGCAGTAAGTAGCTTGTAGTTGACAGTAACTGGTCCTTTTGATTCAATTTGGCTTTGAGTGTTTTATTGACATTGTATTGACTTTTTAAAGGAGAAATAGCAGCAAAAATACCATTTATAGTCACACTCCAGCTATATTTTTTCTATTGTACAATCGTTTAGTGGTCTTTTAATTAGTAGTATGCAGCTTTTAGCCAAAATCAAAAAAGCCGGTGTTGTTTTTAAGACATAATTTCTGCAGCGCAGTAGGAGCTCTTTAGAACTTCACCTCTGACTTGTAGGAGGAACTGTTAGAGCAGAAGTTATTTCCCATCAGCCCTTGTTTACCTGCTCTCCCTGTAGCTTGTAGCACCTCACAAGCCCAAGCTTACATTAGCATAGCAACAACAACAAAAACCAGCTCAGACAAGGAAAACGAAGACGTTCATGGATCTGTTTGTCTGCAAGGGGAACATCAGAATTGTAGTGGAGATGAGAGACTTTGCACATAGCTTCATCACAAACCTAAACTTTTTCAAATCACAAGTTTTAGCCTTCTCCTGATCCATCACAACTTGAATAAATAAATAGTCAGAAACACAATTTTCATTGGAGTGGGTCTTTAAGAAAACTGTGAGCAACGTCTATGTATTTTAAATAAAATTAATAAACAAAATTAATAAATAACAATAGTTTTACATACAATATCACCCTAAGCTATGTTTCTGTTTCACCATTGCACTCTTCTAAAATGCTTTTGGGTTAAAGTCTTAAACATTCCCTTTTAGTCTTGTAAATAAACTTGTTTACTTTTTCCCTCTTCTGAGTGGCTGGATGGCTCAGTTGACTGGATGCCGGCAGGACTGACGCATGGGAAACCAGGGTTAGTTTTGGGCGTGATGAGCTTATTCCAGTGTGGGTCCTAAAGTGAGACCATTTGCATTACTGCCTGAGTATTTAGCCACAGGGGGCCCGAATCTGGGTCTCCCTGTGCCGTGTCCCCAGCCCGAATAAAACACAGGGTTGTGTCAGAAAGGGGTGTAAAACTCTCTGCCAAACCTAATGTGCAGACCTGTGAAAGCAGATTGTGGCAACCCCTGACGGGATATGGCGAACGGTGAAACACAACAACTTTTGGCCTCTTCTGCACTTTGGTCTATCACTTTACAGCTCCTCTGTCACAGAATTGCAGGGTAATCCAGATGTAGGAAAGATCAGACAGAAGGCTCAAGCGAGTACATATAATTTAAAAACAAATAGCACCAATTGAGGTTGGGAAAACGACCCAAACAAATCTTAGAGAATACAGACAACACAGTCCTCAGAATGGTGTAAGGCACTTTCTGAAAATATCAGAATGAACCGACCCTGAGGACTCAAACAGTGAAAGTGAAATGCTGCACAAACAACTAGTCTGAGTGTTGGCAGGATGCAGCTGCGCATCACTCCACGGTGAACCACAGGTGAGTGGGCGGTGCCCTCCAGGAAGAACCACAGCCAGCAGGCACAGAAAACAGGACAAAAATGTAAAACCCAAAAGACAAACTGCGTCACATTCAGGATGACTTTGAGGCTTATTTTTATTGTTTTATTTTTTTTGTTCTGTCATAGTGCTTTTTATTCCAGATTGTACCTCTTGTGAACCATGTTGGCCTTCCATCATGCACAGGTCAAAAAGCTATCACAGTTAACTCAGAACATGATACTTCATACTAGCACAAACCAATTTAAAACAATATAAGGAAAAATTAATTTTAAGTGACATATTTTTAACAGTATTAAGGCTATATTACAGAGGAGTCCAAATCCAGGCATCGAGGACCAGTGTCCTACATGTTTTCCAACCAACCTGCCATTGAATTTCCTTACTGGCTAGACACACTTGATCCCGGTAATGATCTAGGTAATGCGCTCTGGGCAGATGCCTAGCTTGGCTATGCTCAGGGCTGGCCCTGGAGGTAGGAGTGTGTATTGGCAAAAGTCTGGCAATACTCATGGCACAATACAATACGTATCACGATATATCTCAAGACAGTACCAGAGACGATATTTTTCCTTTTTTTTTTAATTGCGACTTAGAAAAAACTTAATCTGAATACAAAAACACCTCTTACATACATATGTAATCGTAGCTCTGCGGGTGCACGCTCTTCCATGAGCCACAAAGCATCTAAATCCGTGTTTTTAAAAGGTACCAGTACCACCTTGGCACAGCTTTTTGGTTCAGTACTCATCCTTAGTTAAAAATGAGTGCAAATTTCACAGTTTACTGTGTAATAACATCAATCGCGAAGTACAGAGTTCACATCGGTTTCGCAAATCACAAGATGGTTCTCGGAAGTTCTTGTTTTGTTTGGTGCAGTGTAGAGCTGTTTCATAAGCCTCGGTGTGCTGTGCTGCCTAGTGGTCAGGGGTTTAAGAGGAAAACCAAAGTAAGACACTGAACAATAATTTTACTCATAAATAATTAATTAAATATCGCCTTGACGACATTTAAATCAACTATCACCAAATGAAGTATCGCGGTACTTCACTAAATCAATATTTTTTTTTACACTCTGTGCTGCTGTCAAAAGTTAAAGAAAGTAAAACTGTTGTTCAAAGAAAATTAAAATATATCAAAGGTACAGTTTAAAAGTAAATGGCTAAATGGTCACAAAACAATAAATAAAATGCCTTTTCTAAACAGTTACTTTGTTGGGTTTTGGTCTTTTAGTGTTAAACGTGGCAGACCCTGGTTTAGCGGTTGATTAATGAAATGTTTTAATGCTTTACCCTATAATTTATAATGATTCAGCAGTATGTGGGTGATTATTTTCTCTCCATTCTCTTCATTTATGACCACATTAAATGATCTCACAGGCTGCGGCTGAAGCAAAACATCCTGCCAGCAGGTCAGAGTTCATTGAAACACTGTTGTACACTGATGACATGATTAGTCTGATTCTTTAGCTTTGTTGGTGCACTTCCAACCCCACCCACCCTCCATCGGGGAGGGACTCAGCCGGGACAGATGTTCCCTTCCAGAGACAACGCCCCGTCAAAGCCTGGGAACGCGTGTGAAAGCTCCCCTGGCCGGGGCTCACTCTGCTGCTCATTTCCAAACGTCTTCACTCAGAGGGGTCTGGCACTCGCTCCTGCACGCCGGGGTGGGGGTCGCTGCGTCTGCTGCCTCTCCCTCCGCTCTGTTCCATGTTCCATTGATGCCCTAAAGAGTCCATGTTAGAGGTCAGCCCTTCAGGGGTGACGGGGTCAAACTTCATCTCATGAATATGGACAAACTGGGGGCTCAGGGGACCATCTGGTCTGCTGTATTGGAATGAGCCTGCTGAGAGGGAAGGGCGCACATGTGATCACTTCACCGGCCAGCAAAACTGCTGCAAAAACCTGTTGAATATTTTTATGTACCCTTCACTTCCCGGTGAATATGAGTGAACTGTTGAAAGCACCTGTTACTATATAAAAAAAATGTAGTTTAAAGAATTTTTTCATGGATTCAGATGGATTATAAAATATTTTGATTTTCATAAAGGTTTGTAAACAGACAAAAAAGTGGTTAGCATGGGACACAAATCCTACAAGTCCCCAATAGCTTTTAGGTAGACCATGAGAATAACATAAAAATGGAAATATTGAAATATTTATAGATCATATGGACTAAAAATGACAAAGATGTTCGTATGAACTATGTAATTTAATGAGAACCCGAAACAACTTAGAACTTAACGTAGTTGTTTTAAGATGGATCACATCAAATTCTCTCATGTTATTTGATGTTTGAAAAAACCCATTTGTTTCTCACTGTGATTTTTTGACAAGCTTCTAAATTATCAAGTAGGTATTTTGTTTTCTTCAAATATTTCACATTTGTCTTACACTGGTATACACACAATATGTCTACAACTACTTACATTTACTACATCCATCCATCCATCTTCTTGACCGCTTCTTCTCTTTCGGGGTCGCGGGGGTGCCGGAGCCTATCCCGGCTACTGTTGGGCGAAGGCGGGGTACACCCTGGACAGGTCGCCAGTCTGTCACAGGGCACAACTACTACAGTATACAAATTTTAGAACATCACTACTTCTCTTCATTTAATATATATATACATATATATATATATATATATATATGTATATATCTTTTGGGGGAATGAAAAATGTCAGCACACACTTTAAGTAAAAAGAGGGAACCATGTGGTTTATCTGGGTCCAGGATTGGTAAGCATTGGGGAAACCAGAACAGCAGTGAGACTTAAACCGGGCTCGCACTGCATCTGGTCCATCTCCGGTGCGGATGCCAGTGTGGTCTAGCTACGGCAGATGACTCACGTTGGCTACTGATGACTGCGGTCCTGCTGCAGCCACAGGCTCTGCTGTCGACATTGCAAGACTCTGAACTCACAAACTGCTGGTTCACATGATAACAAACCATTTATATAGGAAGTAATAGTAAACAAACCCTCATTGTGGAGTGACTTTTAATTATATTCACAACACTTCTTTTTCTGAGTGAGTCGTTTTCATACTATGAATACTACTTTTATTAATACTTTTGTCTTATATAGGCTTCATGTATTGTGTAACAAGTAGGGGAGACCAGGGTTGGTCTTCACAATGACATAATGTTCACAACACGGTGAAAACAGCGAGTACAACAGGAAATAGGTTTTATTTTGAAAATTGTACTGGATGCTGTTTACACTCACTCACATGATTTCTGGTTTAGGTCGATAATAACCCCAACTTCACAAAAAAGTCCTCTGGCTCAGCTCCAGTGTCCGGCAAAAATTTGACACCAACAAAATGGATATGGAGCGCTCGAGAAGTGTCTCTCACACTTTTCAAGTTACGTAAAGACTCCAGCGTTTGCACCGGAGCCGAGCTGGATGCAGTGGGAGCCTGGGGCCAGGGTGTATTCAGACTGGACACATTTGATCTGCTCAAAGTGAACCAGATTTGGATCGTGGATGTTTCTCTGAATACGGTTTTAGGCTGAATACCTGGTCCGGGACAGGGAACCACTCTCTGACCCATCTTTTGAAGTCATTGTTTCCAATCAGACTAAGTTCTGGTTCACTTTGAACTTTTTCAGTCTGAATAGGCTTTGTGCTCAGAGTGAAACAAATGGGTCACCATAGCCGGGCATTACGGGATGTAAACAGAGTAGCAGTGCAAGAAAAACACACAACAGCTCATTGAAATGTGGTCGGTTAAATGCAGGCTCATTAAAACAACTTTTAAAGTGATACATATTGCGTCTCATACTGTTTTTCTGACAATCTATAAGTCATAGACACTTATCTCCTCAGTAACTGCCTTGCAGCATACCTCTGCCATACCAAAGTAAAAAGACTTGTACTTGATGTTGATCCAAATGTTCAAAATTGGTCAGCGAAATATACAGTTTGTATAAGTGAACTATCCTCACAAGGATTAAGCGCAGGTTCCATTATTCCTTCTCTCCCTCGAAATTTTTGGCCAATGACTGAAGAGATTTTTAGCAAAAGGCTTCTTGTTTACAAGCTCCAGAACAGAAGTCTCCGGTAGATTCCAGTCTGAGTACAGACTACATGCAAGGTTAAAGACTTGATCTGGTCGACCCAGAATACGTTTGTCACAAATAAGCTCTTTTTCAAACTACATTTTTTTCTGTCTGCTCCTGACACACAACAGTTTCAATAAAGAAATACTCAAAAATATAATTTTGAGCTTAATTTTCCAATATACTGCTCACAAAAATTAAAGGAACACTTTTTTATTGGGCCTGGCATGAATTGAATTAAACCTGTCAGATAATTGTATTGGTTAATCAGCTGAGGGCCTCGTTAATCAATTTCAGCTGTATTGGTGTTCATGGAATTAACAACAGGTGCACTTCAGTGGCAACAATTAGAAAACCCTCCAAACAGGACTGGTGTTACATGTGGAGGTCATTTCAAGTTTCTCCCTCTTGATCTTTTTTGGATGGTTTTCCACTCGTGCTGATTTTGGCTTGATAATTATCTCTACTGGCAGTATGAGGCGATTCCTTGACCCTACAGAAGTTGCACAGGTTGTCCAACTTCTCCAGGATGGCACATCCTGGAGAATGTGTCTCCCAGCACAATCTCCAGAACATGGAGGAGATTTCAGGAGACTGGTGGTTATTCTGGGAGAGCTGGACTTGGCCCTAGAAGGTCCTCAACCCCTCAGCAGGACCCATACCTGCTCCTTTGTGCAAGGTGGAACAGGCTGAGCACTGCTCGTGCTACAGAATGACCTCCAGAGGGCCACTGGTGTGAATGTCTCTACCCAAACAATCAGGAACAGACTTCATGAAGGTGGCCTGAGGGCCCGACGTCCTGTAGTGGGCCCTGTGCTCACTGCCCAGCACCGTGGAGCTCCACTGGCATTTGCTCAAGAACACCAGAATTGGCAAGCCCGCCACTGGCGCCCTGTACTTTCCACAGACGAGAGCAGGTTCACCCTGAGCACCTGTGATAGACGTGAAAGAATCTGGAGAAGACTAGGAGAACGTTATGCTGCCTGCAACGTGGTTCAACATGACAGGTTTGGTGGTGGGTCAGTTATGGTCTGGGCAGGCATATCCATGGAGGGACACACAGACCTCTACTGTCTAGGAAATGGTGCTCTGACTGCCATAAGGTATCCAGATGAAACCCTTGAACCCATTGTCAGACCCTACGCTGGTGCAGTAGGTCCTGGTTTCCTCCTAATGCACGACAATGCCCGGCCTCACGTGGCAAGAGTATGCAGGCAGTACCTGGAGGATGAAGGAATTGAAACAATTGAATGGCCTTCACGATCCCCTGACTTAAACCCAATAGAACATCTCTGGGACATTATGTTTCGATCCATTAGGTGCCGCCAGGTTGCTCCTCAGACTGTACAACAGCTCAGGGATGTCCTCACACAGATCTGGGAGGAAATGTCACAAGACACCATCAGTCGTCTCATTAGGAGCATGCCGCGACGTTGTCAAGCATGTATACAAGCTGGTGGGGGCCACACAAGATACTGAAAAGCATTTTGAGTTGCAGAAATTAAGTTTTGGAAAAAATGGACTAGCCTGCCACATCTTCATTTCACTCTGATTTTATGGTGTCTACACAATTGAGCCTCTGTAGGCTGAAAACTTTTCTCTCCATTAAAAGACTTGGCATCCTTTTGATCCTAAGACACTGCTCTGTCGTTATTTGTATAGATATCCAACTTCATATTGAGATCGGATGTATCTAATGTGTTTCTTTAAAGTGCTCCTTTAATTTTTGTGAGCAGTGTATATGTCCCCCATCATAAAAAAATGCCAAAAAAAATCATTTTTGATCAAAGAGGGTTTTTAAATAACATTGATCTATAGTCTAAGTGCCACACAATTGAGGGAACCTCAACAGAGATCGAATTAACTTTAAGAACAATATTTAAAAGTTATGTAAAATGGTTTTACTTGAGATGATCAGCTCTGGTAAAAAAAAGTAAGAATTAGAGTTGTTCAATACAGTAAAAAACAAAAATGCACCATTTCATCTGGAAAAAGTCTTAAACAAATGGGCTTTGAAATAAATGTAGGACAAAACAAAGAAAACAGGGTTTAAAATGAGTGCTGATACAGTGTCACAGTGTAAAGAAAGGAAAAAGAAGGAGTCTGACACTTTCATGTGACACTAAGCTACATACATTTTTAAAAAACCATTGATGTCTTAGAAATGGAGCTGGCCCTTTGTGTGTTGACCTTGATAAGAATCTCATCCCGGTTGACACTCTGTTAGAAGATCTTTGTGAAGAATCTCTACACACTTCAGCTTCATGCTTTTATACTGCTCTTCATCCACTCTTTTCCTCATCCACACCTCCTGAGAGTGAAAAAATACAAAGCAGCTTTTGTGCCCAATTTTTTTTGCGGCCCTCATACGTATTTGTCCGAGAGAAGTGCAGCGAATAGGGCACCCACTCTTTTTGTCCCGCCCGTCGACACAGGTGACCTGAAGTCAGTGAAAGCAGATGAAGCAGGCTTTCAAAGGGGGAAGGAGAAGGTTTGGGTACCTCTCTCATCTGACAGGGAAAACGAATGGAGGAAACACTGTCTGTGGCATCAAAGCAAGTGGACTTCTGCTCACATAGATTTTTAAAAATCTCTTTGTTCCTCACACCTCAGGGGGGCTGGGCTTTGTAGAACCTTATGTTCCTTTAACTTTACTTTGCGGAATAATTTTGTCATCTGTAACCTCTTTGTTTTTTACCAAATCCCATTGTTCGTGAATTATTATCATTTCTAATCTGGTCTTGTTGCTGATGCAGTTTGAATGAGTTGGAGATCTACAAAACATAAAAACTAATCACTAAGCTCAGAATATTAAATATTTGAATATTTCATGTTCATATTTCAATGGGAATGGCATTCCTCAGCCTCCCTGGAAAAGTCTATACCAGGGTACTGCATGGAGAGGAGAAACCATTCAATAGTCGAACTTCAGATCCAGGAGCAAGAGTATGGTTTCCGTCCTGGTTGAGGAACAGTAAACCACCTCTACACCATCTTTAGGGTGCTGTAGGGGTCTTAAGAGTTCACTTGTCTGTTTTGTGGATTTAGAGAAGAAGGCATTCGACTGCATTCCCTAAGGTATCCTATGGAGGGTGCTTTGGGAGTATGGGGTCCGGGGAGCCTTACTGAGGGCAATCTATATTACCAGAGCAGGAGCTTGGTTCGCCCAGCTAGCAGTAAGTCAGACCTGTTTCCGATGCCTGTTGGATTCCAGCAGGGCTGCCCTTCATCCCTGGTTCTGTTCATTGTCTTTATGGGCAGAATTTCTAGGCGCAGCCAGGGCCCGGAGGGGATCTGGTTTTGGAATTATAGGATTTTATCTCTGCACTTTGCAGATGATGTTCTTTTGGCTTCGTCGAGCCAGGACCTCCAGGATGCATTGGATCAGTTTGCAGCCAAGTATGAATCAGCTGGGATGAGGGTCAGCACCGCTAAGTCTGAGGCCATGGTTCTTGACCAGAAAAAGGTAGTTTGCCCTCTCTCTTGCCCTCTCCACGAGTTTTGGTATCTTGGGGTCTTTTTCACAAGTGAGGGAAGATTAGAGCATGAGATTGACTGGTGGATTGTTGCAGCGCTTGCGGTCGCTGCACCGGTCCATTGTGGTGAAGAGAGAGCCGAGCCAGAGAGCAAAGCTCTCAATTTACCGGTCCATCTTTATTCCAATGCTCACCTATGGTCATGAGCTCTGGGTCATGACCAACAGAAGAAGATCCTTACTACAAGCAGGTGAAATGAGCTACCTCCGGAGGATGTCTGGGCTCTACCTTAGAGATAGGGGGAGAAGCTCGGTCACCCGGAGAGAGCCCGGAGTAGAGACACTTCTCCTCTACATTGAGAGGAGCCAGTTGAGGTAGCTCAGGCATTTAGTCCAGATGTCTCCTGGGTACCTCTCTGGAGAGGCGCTGGGCGGAGGCCCCGGGAAGACCAAGGACACGCAGGAGAGACTACGTCCCTCGGCTGGCCTGGGAACGCCTTGGGGTCCCCCGCAGAGGAGCTGGAGGAAGAGACCGAGGAAGTCTGGGCATCTTTGCTTGGACTGCTGCCCCTGGGACCTGATTCCAGATGAGCAGAAGAAGATGGATGGCTGGATGTTAAACATTTTGCTTAGACTAAAAATTAACACATATGCATAACAGTCAGAAATAGAAAAACATGGAGAATTGGTCAGAAGAATTGATCAAATAAAAGGGGGACGCTCAAAACAGCAAAAAACCTCTGGAACAAAAAAAATTAAAAGTCTTGATAGTCCTGAAAAGCACAAATAGTTTTTCTTGTGTGCACACAATTAAAAGCTTGTGCTTCCCGAAAAGCTTTGCCTAATTTTTTTTGTTTGTCTGGATGAAACAGGGCATTAACACAAATGTAAAAGACATCTGGATTTAGCACAATAGTTTTGAATCAATAGAATTTTTATGAGACATCTTTCATCTTGTGAAGTACTTATCATTTTGTTAGCACATGACAAAAACATAAATCGCTGGGACTTAAGGGACCCTGTACGATGTAGGATGATTTCAAACAACATTGTCTTATGAGAAAATTTTATGTTAATAGTGAAAGAAACTGTATTTAAAAAAAGAGCTTCTTAATACCTGTAGACTGTAGAGCAAACTGCAAGCATTCATTCACTTCACTGTTCACTGACCCCCCCAGGCTCACTGGATGGGAGCATTTCTGTCCCAGAGGGAGGTCCAAAGCATGAATGTAAAGAGCTTCTCTCAGAAAACCAGAAATGAATTCACAGCAGTGACCCAGGATTAAAGATTTTCTTCTGACAATAAGACCCATAAAAAGACCAAAATTCCAACACAGCTGAGCAAAAACTTCAATTATTGACATTCTGTTCTCAGCATCTCCTCATGTGTCTAATAATGCACAGGAAATGCATGTTCCATATGTTTTTTATGCTCTTAGACATATCAAGAAATGATCAAAGGAAGAAGCGTTTACGTTCAGAGGGGTGAGCCTGGAGCTTGACTGTCAAGCTCAGTAGCGCTAAAGACTCAGAGCATGAATAAATCACCACAGTTTGACCCATTTAAATACCAAATGGAACCAAACTCTCAGCTGGGGAAACACTCCCTCATTTCCATGATGGAGGCGAGTCTGGTAGACAGTAGGGATGCCACAATTCTTGGTTTCATGGTGAAAGTGAATCGATGCATCCCTACTGTGAACCAGTACATTTACGGTGAAAGTGTCTAACACATATTGTGCTAAATTTTGGGAAAAATTTGTTGTTTTCTTACATCACAACAGGTTTTGTTTCAGCCAACAGAAATGTTTTTCTTCATATTAGCAAATTAAACCAATATTTTTTATGATTTTTGTTGTTGTTCTGCAATGTACATGTCATATATCAAGTAATCGTTTTATTTATATAGTACTTTTCATCAACATGCTGTTAAATATAAATTGTTTGACAGAAAAGACACATATGAACATTAGTTAAAACAGTAAAAAGTCATAAAATATAGTAGATTAAATGCAACAACAATGAAACACACAAAAAGGAAGGAAACACTGTGGATTAAACATCATCAGCTCTGGTTGCTATAGCTTTTTTATACTGGTATTAATTTGATGTTCTAATGAACTAATGTTGCTTTGCAGAAACTATATTCTAGAAAACAACAGATTTTAGGCTAAAAGCAAAAAACACTGGGAATGTTTTGAAAATAGATCAAAAGATGATAAGAGTTGGACTTTAACTCATCAATTATTCAAAAATGCTTTGAGTGTAAGACAAATAAAGCTGAAACATTATGTTTTTTATTTTCAGTCATTGGCTAAAGGTCACATTTTGTCTTTTTTGCTGGGATTTTCTCTTTCCTGCTTTTAATAGCTTTCAAATAGAATCTCAGCATGAATCTTCACAGAGACAGTTGTGGTTTTTGAAAGGTTCACTGAACTGTCGTCCACCTTTCCCCACCCCACCAATGTCAGCGTCGCTGTCCTACAGTGAGAGCAACCTCCTCTCTTCTTAATATTTAAAATTCATGTTGGGCTGGGTGTGATGGGGGACAAAGACAGTGGGAGCCGAGAGCGAGGGGGAAGGGAACGCCGCCGTGTCAGGATCACACGGGAGGTCGACACTGATACGAACCTGTGACGGCTTGATGTCGCCGCGGCGCCTGTATCTCACATCTCCCCAGAGGGAAAGTGTGTCAGTGTCACACATGAAAGGGCTGTGCATTTACATGATGGACGCCACCTGTACGCGTACAGCGACCTGCACTGAGGCTGCCTCATTGCCTCCATTGTTTTAGATGTGTTCCAGTGGCAAGAGATGTGATTGATGATTAGGTGGTGTTACACAGAGACAAAACCATTACGGCTTACAGATTTATATGCTGATGAAACCTTCCAAATGAACACTAATTGTTTCTCATTTCTAGAAAAAATGACATGAAGATCCGTCTTTGATCTGGACAAAATGGAGGCAGACATTACTGAGAAAAACATGAGAAACACAGTTTGATGAAGGTGTCAGATTTTTTGGTTTGAGTTTTTTCCCCCCACATTCACTTTTAGGCTTTTTCATTGTTGTTCTTTGTTGTGGTGCTTTGCACCTCTGAGGCACTGTGGCAGAGCTTTAAACTTGTACCAAAGTTTCCGCTCTCCAGAGTCACATAAAGCTGAATGCTGGTGTCAAAGAGGGCCACCGTGTTTGTTTACATAGCATTTACTAATTATTCATATTTAATGAGACTCAGTAGAGTTGCAGCTTCGTTGTTTCTCAGTTTGATTTAACCTAATGAAGCTTTTTTTCTTTGAAATCCCAAATGCCTTGGTACGACTGCGCTGCATCCTGAGCTTGCAATTATTCCCCAGCCTGATGGTGTGTGTACTGCTTCAGAGGACAAACCCATGTGTGTGTTTGTGTGTGTGTTTGTGTGGGTGAGTTTCTTAGACAGTTCTGAGAAGGAGCGCCCTGAATCTTCAAAGGTTGTTCACTCTGCTGAAAGACTTTCATGCAAACATTCATAAGCGTTCCTGCCCTTGACAGCCATCAGCCATCCATAATCATCTCTAACGCAAAGAGTTCTCTGAAATCAGTCTGATTTTTAAGGGCCAATAGACTCCCACTCACTTCCTGCTCTTCAACTCTCCTTCTACTGATATTAATCACTCAGGAAATTGAGTTTAATTATCCCCTTAAACCAGATATTAGCTTGAAACTATTCACTTTTCCCATTTATGTATGAATGCATGGCCGACCAGGTGTTTGAAGAACGAGCTACAAATTGAAAAACTAAATGTGGGTTGTTTGATTTACCTAAAAATGACTTGAAGATTTCTCATTAAATTAAGCAAAAGCTTAAATTAGCAATCCCAGTTTCACCTCTTCCTCTTTCTCTCTCAATGAGCTTCAGCATAAAACCAGCTCCACCTCAAAGGATCCCTACCATGAAATTCTACTTTTTGAGGTTTTAAATGCATTTTACTGTTCATTCCTCACTATAAAGAACCTCAGAACGGTATTTTGATCCGTTTATGCATTTAAGAGTAATCCTGTAAAAACCTGCGCTGTCTGCTGCACCCCCTCCCATACCCACGAAAACAAGCTGTTAGCATCGTGCTTACGTAAGCACGATGCCAACAGCTCCCTCCAGGAAAAATCTGTGCTGCAAGCTCCGCCACCAGACTGCAACGAAAGCACACCCACCTTCTCCGCGGAGTTGTGGCCCTCCTGTACCAGGAACCGCTCTCTGACCCATCTTTCAAGGTGATCTTAGTTTGTTTCCAATCAGACTGAACTTCAGTTCACTCTGAGATTCCTCAGTCTAAATACAAAATGAACCGAGAGCGGAACAACTGAACCAAAACAGCCACCGTACCCGACAGACACGTGATGTAAAGACATTAGAAATGAGATGATTGGTGAGCCGCAGAAAAATGTAGAGCATTAATGTCATGTTAGCCAAAACTAAATACTTGGTCCAACTGTTTACTTGTTAGAACGTTTATTAAAAACATATAACTCGCTTTTCTGTGTCTCATTATGTGACACGCGTGAAGGGTGCTGCTGTGATGTTATCTTAAAAGCTCTCTTGTAGTTCCAACAGAATTCTCTTAAAAACAACTCCATAACACCACAACGATGAGACATGGAAACTCAAAGTGTGGTCGGGTGAATTCAAGCTCAATAAAACCACTTTTATCGTGATCCACATTGATTCTACCAACGTGTTCTTTAGCGTGCGTACCTGTAGCGTCTCCAGTAACCGTCATTCAGGATTCCTGCAGTAACATACATAACATACAACACATACAGACGCTCAAAATCCATCAGCAAAATAAAAAGTTTGAATAAGGGAAAAATCCTGGCAAGCATTTGCAGACTGCGCCGCATCCATCTTCCTCTTCTGTTTTGACCCACCATCGCTGCTGGTAAATGACTGAAGAGATCTTTAGTCATGTGGTTTTGTTTACAAAGTTTGGTCACGCTGAGGAGGCTTGGGGAGGCTCATAAACGGTGTATGGGCAGCTCTGGTAAATCAAATCTAACCAATTTTGGAAATTGCTTGCGATACCCAACCCTAACTGGAACCACAGTCTCCAAGAAAACCGTTGGTAATACTTTATGCTGCAATGGAATAATGCTGCTCACGAAATCCCCTTGCTTATAAGGGCACATGTGAAGACCCACCTGAAGTTCGTCAATGAACACCTTCATGATAGAGTGATTGGGAGAAGGTGTTGTGGTCTGATGAGACCATAATGGAGCTCTTTGGCATCGACTCAACCTGGGGCTGTTTTTCTGCCCAGGACTTTTTCACCATTTGGATGGAAGGATAGACAGCACCATGTACCATGAGAACCTCTTTTGCTTCTTAAGCTTGGGCGGTTAAAATGGGTCATGAAGGGTTTTTATATGATGTCGCACTTTTTTACTTATGTAACAGCGACATGGACACTGACCACTCTGGGTTTAGATTCTGCAAAGAGGATCATATAAGGTATTGAAGCCTCTGGGGGGTTTCCCCTGTTCTGACAAACAATGGTCTAAGGCCTCGGGGACTATATTTCTGGAATCTATTCTGCAATGTGTTTTCATGGTGGAGACCGAGAGTACTCTGTAAGAGTCTGATCCAACCATTATTACAAGGACTAAATTCCAATGGAGTTTTTTGGTCACTTTCTTCCTCACCAACAAACAGGCAGGTGTAACCTTACAGTCATGGACGGGTCTTCCAATAAGATAATGACCCAAAACATACAGTCAAGAAAACTATGGAATGGCTGAAGAAGTTTATCAAGGTCATGGAGTGACCCATTCAGTCTCCAGACGTCAATCACACTGAAAAGCTTTAAAGAGAGCCGAAACTGAGAGATGCCAAACAAATCTTAAAGCTTTAGAAGTCATTTGCAAAGAAGAGTAGACCAGAATTCTTCCTGCTATTAGCAGAAACCTGCTCATCAGCTTAAAGAAACATTTGACCTCTGTGCTAGTGTTCAGCCTCAATGAAATGCAAATAAAAATACATACATTCTTTAAAGTTGATTTCTTGATTTTGTATTTCTCAATATCTGACAGAATTCTTTTTAAATGGTAAAACCTACAAAATCAGCAAATGTTAAATCTGTCTGACTAACATCTTCAATAAAAGGTAAGTTTTCATTTGGTTGAATAATTTATTGATCCAATTTTTTTTTAGCAGCAAAATGTCACGTATCAGGAGTCAGAGATCCAGATCCAGGGACCAAACAAAGTCTCAGGTTCACAAAAAAATTAGTCTTTAATAACAAAAAAAAATCCCTCAACAGAGGGGAAACTAAAGGAGCTGCATAGATAAGTAAGCTAGAAAAGAGCACATGGGAAAACATACAAGACAATCCAACATTGAGGAAAGAAAGCAGTCAACTTAAATAGGGAGCAGCCTTATCAGGTGAGTGCAGACAGCTGTGTCACCAGCAGATCACAGGGATGACCCACAGACTACCTGCACAGAAAGTAAAGGTGAAACAAAACCAATCCAAACACACAGAACATAACAAAAATAACTTTACAACTCCAGACAACTGAGATCTGCTTGTGGTGATTGATTCAGTCAGATTGGAACAGGGAGATCAGACAGGGAGGCAGAGGCATCACAATTGCAAAATGCAAGGTAAAAAAAAGAAAACAAAACAAGAGGCCATCGGCTAAGGATTGCAATAATGCATCTTTTCAAAAAAAAAAAAAAAGGATGTTTGCCTGAAGGAAAGACAAAGGAAATGTATGAAATGGAGGGACTTAAAAAATAAAAGTAATGATAAACAGGTGAGGAGGTTCAAACTGGAGAAAAAGTTGGTCTAAACCGCATTCACAAATGTAACACACAAATAAAGCATCACACTGTAAGCCTTATAAAATAGAGCAAAAAAAAATTATTTATAATAACTGAAAATGTTTTTTAATGTAGAGCCTGCAAATAGTAAAAGGAAAAACAAATATTAGGAGAGAAAAGTTGCACATGTAATCCTCCTTAACTGAGTAAATACTTTGAAGAATTCCCCTGAACTTTGATCAATAAACTATAGCAAACAAGGCGTGAGTACAAACAAGTTCTTCTACATCTTTTATTCTTTCTTCACCAAATCCTCTCAATCACTCATCTTCACTGCTTTTTTCCTAATTGGAGCATTAAGCCAAACTCCCTGAGCTCAGTGAGCACTGAAAGCATCCAGACATGTGCTGTGTGGTGTATATTTAACAACCTGTCATTTTTCTTGACAGCATCGGATATTTTAAGCCCAAACCCTCAGAGAAGGACAACAAAGAAGTGTTTTGAGCGTCAAAAAGTGCTGTGCGAGACACTATAAGGAAGATAGATGCCTCAGCTCTCTTGACTTGTGTGTTATTTAAAAAAAACACCTGAAATGAACACCTGTGAGTTAAAGGGAGAGTCAAGGCCGAATATTTCCTTCCTTACAAATCTGAAGGCAACAGACGCACATGTCTGCAGCAGGACTCGTTGCCACCAGCGTCAGGAAGATAATTTTCTGGATTCAAGTCTCAGACACAGCTTGTAGCCAACAAAGAGCAGTTGTCTTTGTTCAGCTGCTGCAGGAGAGGGAGGAGTGAGCAGGGAGGGATGAGGATGGAGGATGGGAGCAGCAGTTTCTCTTTGCTGGGTAGAAACACAAAAAGAGCTGAAAGGCTGGATGTCCTGCTTTAATCACACGCTGATGCCTTCACTCCACAGCGACGTGTTTGGTGCTTAAAATGCAGAGGTGACAGATCCAAATGCCGCATTTCATAGAGATGCTGAGCAAAAAAGGTGCACTCTGATATTCTCCTTCAGGTTCCTCCTATTGGTGATAATCAAGAAAAACATGGATTAAACTAAACAGCAGGTGTTCATGTGGGCTGACATGTGGCAACAAAGCAGAGAATTCACCTGATTTTTTTTTTTTAATTTTTAGCACAAAATATGTATTTGTCCTGTAGATATGAGCACTGGCCTCCCTAAAGAGATAAGTGCTTGAAAACCAATTAGAACAAATATTATTCATTTTAAAAACTGTATTAGTGATGTCAAAACATTTCACAAAAAGAACCAGATTTGGTGAGGTGAAAATATGTGAGGGCCTGCATTCTTTAAACCTTATAATACTATTGAATGCAAATGAGCTATTTAATACAAATTTATTTCAATAGATTCTTTTCATGAATTCACATTAAAAAACAGAAATACATTTAAATTCCTTTTTTCCAAAAAGCATTGTGAATTTCATATTTGAAGCCCAGAAAAAATTGATAATTGATTTGGGAATAGTTGAACGAGGGCCACCTAATATTTGAACGTTTTGGCCCTTTCCCAGACTTTGGACATGCTTGATCTTTCCAGAACAATTCTAAAGCCTCTCACAATCGGGACTTTTCTTTCTTTTTTATTTATTTATTTTTTTAAATTTTCCTTGAAACTATTTTTCTCAAACTACAATGTAACATAATTTTCATTTAATTTATTTATTTTTACAATTTTAAACACAGATGTCTCTAAAAAAATCATCTGGTCAATTCACTGATTTTGCAAAACCAAAACCTTTTGTTGCTTGTCAATGAAATCAGTTCTAATTATCGTTCTGATTTTATTTTATTCTTACTTTTTTGTTCATTCCTGTTTTCAGCCTCTCTTGCAGCCTCACATTGCTCACATTGGGCATGTATCTTCATTCTAGAATCTGCATTCAGCACATTTAGTAAATGGTCTTCCTACTGGACTGACACTACCCAATACTACCACATGTATTTGGAAGAGGTTTGGTGCAAATCTTGTGAATCTTGCTCCAGCCTTTTTCTATCACAGCTCTTTTCTGACACTTGAAAGACTTATTTTTATTGAACTTATTTATGTAGAAGGGACATAGACGTACACCAGAGCATCAGTCCCATACCCATTTTAGAATGCATTAGTGCAGCGTTTGTCTCTGAAGGAGCTTTTCAAACAGTAGCCTAAAAGAATGGCAGTAAAATATTAAAAAATAACAGCTAATTAAAAATTTTATGAAATTATTTAAAACAAAGAGACTTATCTAAAGGATCAAACCTACCTCACTCAAACATGTGTGCAACGCTGCTGTTAGTACAGGCAGGACTTTTTTTTTTTTTTTTTTTTTTTTTT
>NC_050512.1:5940226-5948466 GCF_002922805.2 Oryzias melastigma | reverse complement strand
ACTTCAAATCAGCAGGAGCTGAGCTCCATAGTCCTGTTCCCTCCACAGAAAAGAGGTTTTGCGAAAGGGAACATTGCAGTTTCCACTTGAAGCTGCTGTAGTGGGTTATACAATTTCGGAATTATTAATTTCTCCTTTAGGATCAATTTTCAGATGGTTGGCTCTTCTGTGAATTAAAAAAAAAGAACCCAACCCATACATAATACCGAGTTCCTGTTTGGTCAACACATGCTCATTCCCAAGTGGTCACACATTGGCGTATGGTTGAAGGACCCTCCGTGTCAAAACTTAAGGTTTTGGGATGAGCATCTGTTGCTTTGGTCAAAGTTCAACTGGTTTAACTAGTTTAAGCTTGTTTTGTACATGGAGTCCAAAAAACTGACTTAAAAACTTCCCTCTTATTAACACACTGGTTATTTCTTCAACTCAAATCTTGAGTTATTGGATTGGAAATTTCAAGCAATCAAAGGAAGAAAACTGCAAAACAAGACAAAACGGAGAGGTTTATATCAAAACAAAGATAAAAAAAAGGTAAATTAGTCATACAATTGATACATAAAAGTCAAATGAAAATAAAATAAATAACATACACCAGTAAATAATTCAATTTTTTAAGAGAAACCAGGAAAAAATGCATCTTCTCTTGTATTTGGTCATCTCAGATGAATTCAGGTCAGATATATCCCTCTGAACAGCTGTACAAACAATGAAATTGACAGATCAAAAAGTCTGAAGCCTCTGGATTCTGACAATTCACATGTTCTCTCAGTCACATCAAGACTTTGTAAAATACACATTTTTTGACATGTTAGATACTATTCTATTTCAGTTCACTCTCAGAGTACAGTATACATCGATCAGTATAACTTTAACACTTTTTCAGTCCACATTGTTCAGGAACGTAAAGCTTCAGCAAACAGGAATAAATGGACATATCTCCACTTTTGAAAAAAATCTTTTCTTCAAAATCCATTTCGCACACGTTATGGGCAGCATGACTGGAAAAAGTGTCAGTCGTTGGTCATGTGGGCGAACAGGAGTTTCAAAGGCTGACTCCCATTCCTCAGAACCTTTTTGATGTGTCGTGGCTTCATCCGAGTCCAGCTCATTCAGAGCATTTGTTGCATCTTCATCTAATGGTTCTACATTTTAGCAGTAGCAGCAGACATTTTCAACAGTTTGATGTGTCTCCACACTCTGACAGGCATGACCCAAAAGCTGTCATCCTGCTGCGCTGACCCAGGTGTGTTGGAACGGCGAGACAAGCGAAACACGCCGGACAGGCATCCTGAAGACCAGAAAATATTTCAACAGTTTTAGAAAGGTGCTTAAATGTTTGCAGTCTTCATGCTTATATGCATTTTTGTGAGATTTTTTTTTAGCAACTAATTACCAAACATTTTGGTAATTTGGCATGCACAGTTTTGCTAATTAGCTGTTGACTCACATTTCATGGCGCTTGTTCATAAAGCCGGGGACTGTTTGGATGAACACGCTGGACTGAAAGACCAAAGGGACTGCAAGAAAGTTTATCTGAGATTGATTTAGTTACGAGCCATAGTCAAATCAATCAGATAACTGCAGCTTATTCAGAGTTCTGCTGCTCTGGTTCGTACAAGAACCAAAAAAGTAGATCACATCTGTCCAGTTCTGGCAGCTTTGTCTGCCTGTCTGCCACAGGATAGACTTTAATGTTCAGTTGCTGGTTTATAAAGTTTTGAATGGTTTAGCACCAAAATACACCATCCTGACACAGTATGTACCTGTCAGACCTCTCCTGTCCATCCATCCCTCCATCCATCCCTCCATCCATCCATCCATCCATCCCTCCATCCATCCCTCCATCCATCCCTCCATCCATCCATCCATTCATCACACTCCAAGCACTCACACATGTACACCTATGCGGATACTTTAACTAATTAACCCATGAAACATGTTTTTGGACTGTGAGAGGAAACTTGAGTGCCTAGAGAGAACCCACACTTGGATGAGGAAAATATACAACAGAAAGGTACCAGCTGGGATTCCAACTACTAAACACTGCGCCATCATGCAGCCCTAGCTTTTATTCTAAGTTTATATCTGCATTGTTACTTTATGCTTAATGTAAGTTCAGTTCTTTTAAATATTTACTTTAATGAATTACTCATTTTAAGACCCATTCAGATAAAAATGGTGTTCTAAACATGTTTTTTGTGGCAATTTTATTTATATAGCCCAAAATCACAAAAGAATTAGGCAAATTCTTTTGTGATTTTGGGCTATATAAATAAAATTGAATTGAATTGAATTGGCATTTTTCTGACGATGGAGTCAATTTATAAAGAAAATTAAGACTATATTTTTTTACTTAACTATTTATCTATACAAATTCTTGTGAATAAGGAGCAGATGAAAAAAATAAAGTGTGTAAAAGATTATAGCTGTTAGGATATAGGTTGGGGGAGCCACAAGCTCCCTGTTCCGCTCCATTCCAATGCACCAATTTGTAGACCACTAGATCCATGTACGTCTTCGTTTTCTCATTCGAGGTGACATCTGGCTTAAAACTGGGTAATTCCAATATTTCTCGCCATTTTTGTTGAACTAGTAATGTTAGGTTGGTGGTGTGAGTGGCTGTAAGCTAGCGGGAGAGAGAGTAATGATGGGAAGAAATGAATGATGGGAAGTAGGGCAGGCTTACTAAAGGAGTAAATCTCTGATAAACTACTGTCACTCAAAAACTATATCTTTTTTTGACTTTAGCCAAAAAACAGAAAAACTTATAATTAAAAGATGATCTGTATTTTAATGTTTCCTTTAACACCGTATGTAAAGCACTTGGAATTATCTTTGTACAGTATTTGTGCTTAAAAATAAACTATCCTTGTCATAAACTTCCTTAATTCTGACATATTTGATCACAAAAGTGCCTTTTTGACCTGACATCTCACTGAAAAAACTCAGTATAATCCCTTCTAGATGCCTCTAAATGTCATGGAGTATGGATCTTTAACTTAAAAAACAAAAATCAAATTGTTAACCACAGCTCACACCAAAAGCAGCCTCGTGTCCTGCACTACACTGCAACATTTGAAGGAGAACTCTGTTGAAGTGACCTACAAAATGCTGTTTAATTATTAACCACCAACATTTTTTCTGTTTGTCTCTGGAGTTTAAACTCAGCAGTCATGGTTCTATGATTTTAGCAGACTGATGATCTGCTGATCATTTGCTGATGACAAAACAGAGATACTTTATTTTCATTTATAATCTGATTATAAAAGGGCTCAGGAAAGTTTTTTTTTTGGTCATTTAGAAGAGATATGAAAGCATTCTTCTTCCTTGTGTCCTCATTTTTCAGCTCCTGAAACAAACACCTTCAGACATTTCCAGGCTACATTTTTCATGCTCTCCTTTGCTGTAATCCAGCAGATGCCACATCTCCATTAAACAGAAATGACCTGCTTTTGTTCTGAGGTACAAATTAAAAAAAATGAAGTACAAAATAAATGATAAAGCTGTTGAAACATGAATTTGTTTGTAAAGAAAAACGATTGAGCTTACAAAAGTTTATGAATATCTTTTTAGCTTTATGCCAAATCAAATCAAAATCTCACCATGTCAAATAAATGCAAATAAGAATCTGTCCCCGAGAGCCTCTGCCTAATTGTTTTTCTCAGGAGCAATTAGTTAGCAATCTGATGATGGTGTTTTAAGGAGGTGCTGATTGGCTGCAGAGCGTCAGACTCTAATCTGGACGCTGATCCAAAGTGACGTGCGTTACAGGAGTCAGGAGCGCATCATCTGGGAGGTCAGTGCAGTTGATGCTGATGAGACATTTACGTCTGGACATTAACAGTCAGTGTCTTCCACAGAGAAGCTGTTTGCTTCTATGCAACATTAAAAGCGACTTAAGCAGCTCCAACAAAACAGTTCCCGCAATGATTTTGTAACTTTGTATCTGAGTTTAAAAGTAATGTTGGAAATATATTTTTAGGAATATGTATTTTCTCTTGTATCTCTTTTGATTTTAGAAGAAAATTGTTAATAATCTCAACCAGGGAGCATGTTTGAGAGAGTGGTGGGCAGCAATCATAGATCAAGAAACCACTCGCTGGTTTAAACCCTCCAACCCAGCCTCCTTTGAGTGTCAATCATATTTAGAGTTTATGACCCAACCATGAGTTTGAAGACTCCCTAGTACCAGGTCGTGGAGCTGGCCTTACTAAAGACCTAAAATCAGTCATGAGTTGGGGCTCATGACTATTACCTGGTTCAGGTGAAGCCAATAAGAACATGCCAGAGACGGGTGAATCAGAAAACATGCAGGAAGGTGCACTCAAGGCATGGGGACCCCTGGTCTACACCTTTCAAGGCTTTTGTTAAAATCACCTCAGTTAAGAATTTTTGTCTCAAGAAGAGCTAGGACCTAAAAAATATGGACATTATCATTAAAATGAGTCAAAATACTTTTGCTCCAAACTATTGATGGTAAAAAACTTAATTTGAGACTAACAAAAACAGAATTAATTGTCATTTTTGACTTAATTTTAAGGATGTTAATTTAAAGTTCAATAAATGTTGTCACGTTAGTTATTGTCATTTTTTGGAAACAAAAGATTAGATTTATATTAAAGTAATAACTGTAAGTTTTAAAGTAAATTAAGATTTATTAAGATGGGACAACTTATACGCTCCTTAAAATGGCCTCAATCAAACAAGATGCCATACATTGAAATTTAAAAAAACAATAAAACACTGCAAAAATGTTAAAACAATTACAGGTAAAAATACAGATAAATCATGTAAAACCATAACAACACTAGATACAAAACAATGTCACAAATATGAAAACAGTAAAAACACACCAGCAGGGCAGAGTCTCATGTTGTGTCAAAAGCCAGGTGATAAATTGGGTTTTCAAAAGGTTTCTTTTTATTAAACTGTAATTTTTAAAAAAGATCTACAAATAATTACATAAAAACAAAGAAAAAATGCAAACCATTTGCTTAGAAATAGCAAAAAAAAAAACTTTTTCCTGGGCTGCATAGCATTCAATTTGAAGTAGTTCTATCCAACAGTTTGCTTTTTTAGCTTCCATTTCACTTTTTCAATGCTTGTCTGTAACCCCTTGTTTCTAGATTTGGATATTTTATAATAGGATTTCATGTTAAGTTATGTTCTGCGTGGACGGGTTATTTTAGTCCTTTCAAGTGATTTTCTTCTTAAGATTAGTATTATTTTCTTATTTTTAGTGTAAAAAGTTCATAGCATATTCCCAAGGACTTGAGTCTCCTCAGAAGATGGGGCAGCTTTGACCCTTCTTATACAGGAGATCTGTGTTAAAATGTGTCATAACACACTAGAACATTGATGTCATGAAAGAGTCCATGTCACTTTTTGTGCACATCTCAAATCCACAGAATTGAGCTTCCTCACATCCAGCAGTGATCCTGATCTTATCATTTCTCTGAAGAAGGATGAAGGTATTTTCCAGAATCCATCCATTATGCTGTAATGCAAAACAACAGAAAGACCTCCCAGTAAATTCAGGGAGGCGTATAATGTTCAATTTCTGTCAGGATGGAGAGTTCCAGCTGACAGGGAAGATGCTGAGGCTCTTTTGTTTGTGGTGCAGCATCAAACTGTCTTTGCGTGTCTGATGACTGTCCGTGTTCCTGCGGTCCTGCAGATTGGATACAACAGAGTGTGCCGGCAACAATATTTCATCGGTACATAAGCGCGTGCTTGTGTGTTTGTAAGTGTGAACAAAACTGTATTTGCAGATTGTCAGCACTGTTTGTAACAGCTCAGCAGACGGTGAGAATGACAGGAATGCTCTAACTGTTATGGAGCCGGCCTGCAAATGTGCGATACCCTCGGAGGCTGGTTGTTGCTGTGCCATGTCAGACCACTTATTTCACAGCAAATACTGCCGTCCTGTTATTACTGGAAATGAAAGCCTTCTGTATCGTCTGGAACAAACTGAAAGTTTTTGCTAAAAATGTGATTTCACAGGCAGAGAGCCTGACTTTACTCAGCCCCTCCTTTCCTTTAAAAAAATCCCTCTAAAGAGGACCACAAAAAAAAAAAAGATGTTTTATCGTCAGATGGCTTTATGAGGCTGGGACTAGCAAAAGGTAAACCGGAGGGCACGTTTCGTTTGCGAGCGCTCTTCCCAGATGGCCATGTGGAGGGAGCTATGTGATCAGAGATCTAATAAACCTGTGGGTATGCTGCATCTCCTTTTTCTGGGAGGGAGTTGTTGCTATGGCAACCACACCACAAGTGCTGAAGGTTAATGCTGGGGAATTATGATTTGCCGATGGGAACTTGCACAAACATATGCATATGATTTTTTTTTTTTTTTTAATGCTGACGGCATGACTCCATTGTTAGAGCGCCGCTGAAAAAACACAGAAAGGCTTTGGAGCAAGCTCTACTTTAATTTAAATACTGTATAACATTTTGTGGTCTTTACTATTTAAGGATTTTTTTCTATATATATGTTTTCAAAATCTTTTTTTACAGACAAAATTAACCAAAAAAAAAAAAAAGAAAAAAAAAGCTACAACAAACAAAAAGAGCAAATGTTTGATCTTTTTAAAATAATACCACGAGTTTGTCAAAAAAACAGCTTATTATTGTATGTTAGTATAAAAGCAGTACAAAAGAATGCACTGATTCACAGTTTAGATAAATTTAAATAAAATTGATTTTAATTTATATACACGATCAATTAATTTAATTAATTTTACGTAAATTATTATAATTTTTGGTCAAATAAAGAGCTTTTATTATTTTAATTAAAATAATTAATCGTTTTAAGAAATAACAAGTCACCAAAAACAGCTTTTTTATAACTAAAAGTAGTTTATTGGTAAACAAAATGTAAATCTAATCAAATTTTTCATTTTAAAACGGTATTTTTTAAATTAGTGGTTATTCTAAAGCTCAAAACTATTTTTTTAGTATAGCTTTTAAGTAGTTTTTACATGTGTTTTAATTTGATTTATTTAATTGTATTATTAATTTAAAAGATTTATTTTGATTGTATTTGTGGGGTGTGCATGTGTGTTATTTGTTTTTATTTATACTATGTTAGGATTGCTATTTTTTTACTACTGTTTTTTCTAACTATTATTTATTGTATTTTGTAAAGCACTTTTTTGCAGGAGAAGTGTCTTATAAATAAAGTTTTGAATTTGTATGACGGTACCTGTAGCTCACACATATAAATTTGTTTAACATATAATAAAACATGTAGAAATTGCAATGTTTGGGGAAACATTATGAATTTTAGCCACATAATAAAATATGAGTAAATCTGCTAACATGAAATAGTTTAATTAGAAGAGGGATATTTCATCCTTACTGTTTTTGATTTGTCACCGGTGCAGAGTTATGATTATAAAGCTGGACTGTACAAATCAAGATTTTTTTTCTTTGCAAAAACAAATGATTTGGTTTCTTCGGGAGTTTAAAGTATGATAGAGGTTGGTGTTATGGTTGCTTTGCTAGAAATCAGCATCATTAGTCCTCATATTGATCAAAAAAACATGCAGACCATTTGACTTTGGGAGCATTTTGGATTTTTTGCATTTGAGAGCTCCAGTTTTGAGCTGAATTCTTAACCACGGCAGCAAAAACAACCTACAGGTCAGATGTGCGCATGTGTGAAGGATCCACTCTGAAGCCAATTTTATAATAAATTACTAATTAGATGATAATTATTTCATACATTCTGGCCCAATGACTTTTTATTTTTTTAATCATTTTTAAAACTGAATAAAAATGCTGCCAAAATAGTGCATCAATAAACTTGATGGACAGAATCCAAAAAGAGCAGCAGACCCTGAGAAACAATGACCTCTTGTCAGCGCATGCCGCTGCTTCTTTGCAGCATTCTCGCTCCGTAGTTCGCGCATTGTCGCTCGCAGCCAGCAGGGTGGGACTTTGTTCCCATGGTAGCGATGACAGAGCAGATGGTGAGGTTGTCTGTTTGTGCACAACAGTCCGTGTCAGACGTGTTTCTGTCCAGCTGACCCGCTCAGGGGGCAGCTGCGCGTCTCTGGAGCTGCTGCCGCTCCTCTTCTGGAGACCAGCGAGTGCGCGGACGCAGCGGCGAACGGGGCTGCTGTTCATCAGCTCCATCGATCCCCCCACTTAACAAAGCTGATCATTTAGACTTTGGAGCAGAAACTGCGTCTGAGCTGCGGATGCTGACAGATCCGAGCTGCAGCAGGCTCGCGTCG
>NC_050512.1:5924985-5939447 GCF_002922805.2 Oryzias melastigma | reverse complement strand
ACAAACTGCAGCATCATTCGCCAGTGCAGAGACGTGCTGGAGGGGCAGCGTGCGTAAAGCCAAACAAATACGCATTTGGAGGAAAATTGGCAAAGGATAGAAAGTTGCACATATCTATTATTGGGGTCACCTTTTGTCGATTGTTGCCTTAAAGGACCTGTAGATGTTATTCCGGAAACTCAATTAGATCAGCTGCTCAAAGTGGTTGCCAAAGTCAAGAGAAACACCATCTATTGTGTGATTTTACGCACAACTTTGCGTGCTGGCTTTGTCTCAGAAGGACACAGCTTCAGCAGATGTCACTCAAGAAGCCAATCATCTGATGGTCCTGGAGGCTGAAGCACAAAGCTCTGTGACGTTCCTCCTCTGGTCATGAGGAGTGTGAGAAAATTCCCAAACAAAGGTCGTCTGCGCATGTTGGGGCAGGAGCCATTGTGCGTCCTATAGGTCCAACCCTGCAGCATGTGCTGGTGAGCTGGGTTCCCACAGCGCTGGAGGGTGCAAGAGACCAACCCCCCCTTCCAGGAGCTGAAAGCAAGGGTGAAAACAGGAGATTTTTTTTAAATCAGATTTCTCTTTATTTATTCTAATTAAGAAGGAAAAGACGAGATTCTTTCGTGTTACTTAAAAATGTATTTCTATTATTTCGTTTTCCAGATAAAGAAAAACAAAAGACTATGTTCAAATTCCAGTTGAAAAAAAGACATTTATAATAACAATAATAATAATAAAAATAGGAGTTTTAACCAAAGATGAACCTTTCGCTTAGAATAACCCAGAATGTCCCAGATACTGACAATGTTTGCCTTATTATTTATCTAAGGGATATTTCTTGTATAAATGAGAACACCCCCAATGAGTAATTTTAAAAGCATTTTAGTTCTTCTTGTATGTTTTTGAGGATCACCTATTGGTATGACGTCTTTGTCTTGCCCTGCCTTCTGTATTGTTTCAAGTTTCCTCCCCCAGAGATTAGAGTAGCATGACAGCATGATTGATCGGTGCACCAGTGATAAACACATTGGCTTTTTACTGAAACTGTGACTGCATGGGGGGTGGGGGGTGCAGAAAAGGCTGGGAAAATGGGCAAAAACTTAAAAAAAAAAAGAAAGAAGGCAGAGAAGAATAATTGCAGCAAGATTCGTTTCTGCCCCACAGGGAAATAAGGCTGCCATATGGATTTGCAGTAAGTAGAAATAAAGAGACAATTTGCTGGCCTGCAACTTTTAAACCACAGCGGTGTCTTCTGAGGGTTTCTTTCTGTAAGGCGGCATCATTTTCCTTTCATTTCACATTCGCCACTGGATTTTGTGTCATTGTACTCTCTGTCAAGTTGCGTTTTCAGTTCATCAAATTACCTCCGTTCTCTCCATCCTTGCAGCCCTTCTCCTCCCTGGGTGTACCTCTGCTATCAGCAGCTGCACCAAAGCCGACTGTGATTTAGAGTGAGAAGCTTGCATACTAATGGAGTTGTAGAAAGAAGGCTGCAAAGTGAGGAGACGGACAATTATGTTTCCTCCTTTTTGGCTCTTTTTCGTAAACTAGTCTCTACACGGATCAGGAAATATACAATTCACACATACTCCAAGATTCTAAAGCAGACAGAATACATCGTAGACGTTTTGTTTGTTTTATTGTTTATTGTTTGGTGTTTTCATGACATTTTTTGCCCTGATGGCTTCAATGGCTGCCATATTTGTTTGGCTGGCTTATGGCACAGAGACTCTCATGCCTTCTTATTTGGTTGTAGAATCCTGCTGGCATAGCAGTTGCTATGGCGATGGCATGCCTGTGAGAGTTGGGATGCTGCTGCTGATTGAGAAACACTGCTTACATTTTTTGCCAGTAAAGCCTCTGTAGAAGCAGCTTTTTTTTTTTTTAAACTGAATCATCATTGTTTTTACTTAATTTTCTTTAAAATATGTTTTTTAGTGCACCGAATTTTTCACAGTAGATGTTGAGATCGGAGCAATAAAACCTTTATGTTAACATTTCTAAAGGTATGCGATTTGATATCAAGTGAGGTTCTCTCTGCTGGGCTATTATTTGATTAAAAGAACATTATTTATACATTTTTATTACTGTAAAGATAGTGTCAAAACTACCATAGAAACTAACCTAAATGAACAAAACAATAAGGAAAAAGAAACTGCTTAAATTAAAAGAAACACGTACATTTTATGTTAACTTATGTCACTTTTACTCTGAAAACGCTTGAGGAGCTTAACTAGGATTTTATCACAAATCCAGGCAGTATCAGACGACTATTATTTTAAGCTCACACTCCACTACATCTCATTATATATATCAACATTTATATAAGCAGGAGACACTTCAAAATGTTCTTCTGCAGGTCACACTTGCAACCAGAATAGAAGATGGCAATATTTTTAATTTTGTCTGTTGTGAAAATATTCTGGGATGTTTCCTTTTTTAAAATTAATTCATATTTGTGGCTAATGTTGATAAATAAAGTATGTCGGAAATTATAAATAATTAAAAAAAACATGTTTTAATGATCCATCAACACAGCGCACAAGCTCGCTAATCAGATTAATCGTCTTTTCTCTTCTAATTAGATTTGATTGAACATCAGCAAGAATGTTTCACTTCAAGGTGTGCAGCTCAGACCCCTGCAGACTGTTTTTTTTATGGATAAAAAAATTAAAGAATAAAAAAGCCTTTTTTCAGTTTTCTTCTACAAAATGAAAAAGTAATGTTTCATTCCTGCCCAAATGAGATATTTATCACTAAAACACTCACTTGTATCTGACTCATAGGGATTGACTGCAAAATAGGAAGATACATTTGAAGCTATTGTGGCTGAAGTGTTGATGTGTGGCGTAATATTAAGTGATGCTTTTCACATTCCTCTCAAGCGTTTGTGCAAAAACAAACAAAAGAATGATGCAATTTTCAAATTGAACAATGTATAAGCCGTTTGGGTAAAACGGCTTCACAGTGGACTGAGCTGTTGCACATGAATGACTCTGTTGGAGAAGAAGAACAAAAAAAAAGAAAATTCTGCTGCTGGAGGCTTCATCTTAGAGAGTCCGTAATTCCTGGCTGCCAAAGGATTTGTGTGTTTTTTTCTACAGCTCTTTGGTACGCACAAAGATTTTTGAAGACCCACCCCAAAGAAAATTGTGTTTTTGTGGCTTTTTTCTCATGATTTGAAGAAAAAAAAAAAAAACAATCTTAAGTGTTACATTTTTGAGTATTTTAATTTTCCTTCTTTTTAAACTTTTAAAATCTTTATAAAAAGCTCGTTGAAACTTTGCCCCATTCTGATGCATGTCATGGTTTTCCTCATCTGAGTTGACATCTGTCTCAAAACCGTACAGCTGGAAAGTTCTATTATTGCTCGCCATATTTCTGTAAGGTTGGGGATGTGAGGGCTGCAAGCTAGTGGGAGACAATATAAATAGACAATGGGAGGAAGCAGGCTCACTCCACGCCAACAGTCCCGCCCTCACCTTAGAGGTAAATTTCTAATGAACTCCTGCAGCTCTGCAGAAATTACTTCCTAGAAAGCAATGCAGGTTTTTTAAATTTTAGTTACAAACCGCATAATCATAATTAAAAGACCACTGGGATCACTTTTAGAACAGATCAAAAGATGCTACTTTTACGAAAAGAAAGTTATTAAATTTATGAGGACACCGTCGTATCAGCAAACGTGTTTTCAGTGTCCTTTCTCAGTTCTGCCAAAGCCACAAGATTAAAAGCAGAGTTTTAGTGTACGGTTGCATAACTGCCCTGACTGTACGGGCATTAATCTGAGCTGTATAATGTCTGTCAGTCGTCTGACACAGTACAAGCTTTCCATTGGTGCTTTTTGTTCTTCGTTGGTGCCTTAATTAAACACCTAAAGAACAGATTGTGATGAGAAACAAAATTCTCGTTAATACCACTACAGTATGTAAATTATAAAAGGAGAGAAAAATACGGTAATTGTTGGAAAAGTGCATTCGGTGTATACGAATCATGGACCTCCCTTGTGTCACCAAGGTCACCTCCCAAACATGATGCAGACCCCAACAGTGCTGCCAGCCTGCTAGAAACCCGGTGCCAGGTGTCTGAGTTTTATGACCTCAGCATGGAAACAGCAATCGCTCTGCATGTCTTTATAACCGCTGAGACGCAGAGGAAACACACGTCTCTCCACATCAAAAGTTTCTTATTAATAACTTGAAACAAGAAACATTTCAATGTGTGACAAGAGACTCACTGATGGCTGGTTCCAAGATTTCTCTAATTTAGAACAGTGAAGGTGCAGGTGTTTGTTGTCACACCTTATCACACTGAAGGAACTGTGTTAGTCTGTTCTTAATTTGCAGAAACAACCCAATTTTGTTGTTCATTACATAGATCTGTGTTCTGTTTTGAGTAGTTGCAAACCAAAAAAATGCTGCCAAGGCTTTGCAGGGTGTGAAAAAACAGCAGATGTAAAAGGAAGAAATCTGTGATTGTTTTACGTAAATATCAGCGGCTTTTAGTTCTTCGAAGTCTTTCTATTTTTTACTCACTCATGGACAGACAGACTGGAAAGAGTGTCCAGAGATGTCGACAAGTGAGAGTTTCTGTGAAGAAAATGTCAAAATAGAAAGTTTGAACCACGTTTATTTTTTTTCTTGTCTTCAGAGTAGACAAAGTTTTGGGACTTTTCGTTAAATTTTTCCAAATTATTAACATGTATAGGTAAAATCAGCTTAAGAATGCATTAAGTTACAGGTTTGCTAAGCAAATTGGCAAAAAAAAAATCGAAATCAGCTAAATCCTTTACAATTAATTGAATCCAACTAAGTTAATACAAAACAAAATAATTACAATAGTCAAAATAATTCCAGAAATTTTAAATCGTCTTCAGTATATCAGTATTTTAACAATAGCCTATGCTTTTTGTTACCAGCAGACTGCATCAGTGGGTTTTCAATGTTCTTTGTACTGAGCAGGAAAAAGGAGACAGGGGAGAGGAAAATTCCCTTCTAAACGGAAGATCAGGAAGAAACGTCCAGTGGAACCAGATTAAGAGTAATAGCAACCATCTGTTGTGAATAGCTGAGATCTATGCAAACACAAACACAAAAACACCAGAACATCTTGTCGAAGACAAAAAAGGCTGGTGGAGCAGATAAACAAAAACACCAGATATCTGTCACAAGACCACAAGATCCATCCATCCATCTTCTTGACCGCTTCTTCCCTGTCGGGGTCGCGGGGCGCCGGAGCCTAACCCGGCTACTGAAGGGCGAAGGCGGGGTACACCCTGGACAGGTCGCCAGTCTGTCGCAGGGCCAGATCACAAGATATTTTGATAATTTCGTTCAAAATTCCTGGAACATCCGTTATTGGACCTAAACAACAAGTGAGTTACTGCTGCAACGGGAGAACAGAAAGCAGTTGTGCACAACACCAGTGGAAAAGGTTGTCTAGAACCATGGAGGGTTGTGGAGAGGAGCAGTGGCATCTGTACTGGTGATAATGTCGTACGGTACCCTTATGTGACCCTCCAGTCGTTAGTAAGGTCCAGACAATGGCTGCTTGGTGACCATGTGAAGATGCCTAAGCTGTGCACTAATGACTCCTTGCACTGTACAAGGAGTCCGACATTATTTTAGGGTTTTGTCAAAATGAAAAATTCATACAATGTACCTGTCTCCTCTACTACACTTACTTACTCTTATGTGTTGTTGCCCGCAGCACGCCCATAGAAAAAAATGTGCATTAACATTTTGGTTGTACAGGCTCACCGAGTGGACTATGACTTTAATATTTCATGTGTACCCTGTTCAAATGTGCCCAGTTTTTGTTCACAGGAAGCCAGTATCCACCCATAAAGGCTGTTGTGACTAAGGCCTTTTGAGATTTTTGGATGAGAAGATGCTGTGTTTGAGAGAACTGTTGTTTGTACACAGATGTCAGAACTTTTACTTTTTTTTTAAAAAAAATCCTGGTCAGAAGTTGCTGCTCTGTATGTTTTGCAGGTTTCTTTGTTCCAACAGATATTACTTAAATTACTTTCTGTCAATCGAATGAGTTGAACTAAGTTTGCCAAGAGAGACAAACCTGTTAAAGGAACTTAAAGGACCAAAACTTTAAGGAAGTTCTCACATAAAAGATGAGGAATGAAGTATATTTTAGAGAGAATTACAAATGTGATTGTTGTGTTTATTACTAAGCAGTGATATGATTTGTCACAAACTAAGAGACATACTGAAATTTAGATTTTGATTATTTGTGTGTGTTTGTGTGTGTGTGGACCATGGGCCTGTGGCACAAATAAATGAGTGATTAAACTGAGGCTCAGGCTGGCTCCACATTAAGCCTGTTGTGTAACGGGCTAACAGCCAGAGCGACAGACTGTGGTCTTCCCACACAGTCATTTCAAAGAACAACTGATATTAAGCTGGTGTGCCGATAATCAAAACAACCCAGAATGAAAAATGAGTTTCTTATCGGGAAGGAAATTAACGACTTATTGAAAGTTAAAGTTTTGGTGCTGATAAACAAATACTGTGGATTCTTGCGGTCGGATCTTTACTTGGATACAGTTTTGTCTAAGCAAATCAATTTTCCATGCTGTCCACCATAATCTTGGCTGTTTAGGGGAGATTCTTTAAGTTTTACCCAACCTATACATTGAGTGGAGAGAGCACCCAACTCTCCTCTTTATAAACTCAGATGTTTCACATTTCTGAACTCATGTGTGGGCTTACAGGCTCTGTCAGCGAAAGGCAACAACTGATGTCTATCAGGATCAAATGTCAAACATGGGTGATATTTATCATGCTTTATATCAATGCCAAATTGGTTTCCTAAATGTCTGTTTGGTGGCTTGTTGGACATTTGCACACTTTTAAAAAAAAAAATGTAAGCTTGTTTAACAGTTGGTTTGCTTTCTGTCTTTCAGGCTGCAAGTGACCAGATGTTGGTTGGACTGAGTTCTTGCAAAATCACTCTGGATTTGTGCTGGAAGAAAACCAAACTGATCCTCATGATCCCTCCTTCCGACTAACCCCGTGTGACCCGAGAGAGCAATCATGGCGCTGAACTTCCAGCTTTGGTCTCCTCGAATCCTTTTGTGCGTCGGAGTTATTTCCTTTCTGCCTCCAGCGAATGGCAAGGAATGTCCTCGTTTGTGTGTTTGTGAGATCCGCCCCTGGTTTACTCCTCAGTCCACCTACAAGGAGGCCACCACCGTGGACTGCAATGACCTGAGGCTGACCCGCATTCCATCCAACCTATCAGCGGACACCCAGGTGTTGCTGCTGCAGAGCAACGCCATCTCCCACACCAGCGGGGATCTGCAAGCTCTGGTGAACCTGACTGAGCTGGACCTTTCTCAGAACAACTTCACCAATGTGGAAGCAGTCGGCCTTCAAAACATGAATCATCTGACCACCCTGCACCTGGAGGAGAACCAGATCAGTGATCTGCCTGACCACTGCCTGGGGAACCTCTCCAGCCTGCAGGAGCTCTACATCAACCACAACAAGATAAGCTCCATCTCTCCACGCGCTTTTGCCGGCCTGCGCAACCTCCTACGACTGCACCTAAATTCAAACAAGCTCCACGTAATGGACAGCCGTTGGTTTGAAGAAACACCTAACCTTGAGATCCTCATGATTGGGGAAAACCCAGTTATTGGTCTTCTGGACATGAACTTCCAGCCTCTGGGAAGCCTGAGAAGTTTGGTTCTGGCAGGTATGGATCTCACCGATGTTCCTGCCAATGCCTTTGTGGGTTTAGACAACCTGGAGAGTATTTCTTTCTACGACAACAAACTGGTCAGAATCCCTCAACTTGCTCTTCAAAACGTTCCCAATCTCAAGTTCTTGGATTTAAACAAAAATCCCGTTCACAAAATTCAGGAGGGAGACTTTAGAAACATGCTGCATCTTAAAGAACTGGGCATCAACAACATGATGGAGTTAGTGTCGATTGATCACTACGCTTTGGACAACTTACCGGAACTCACAAAACTGGAGGCCACCAACAACCCCAAACTGTCCTACATACATAGATTGGCCTTTAGAGACCTGCCGTCTCTTGAAAGTCTGATGCTCAACAATAACGCTCTCACAGCTATTTACCAGAAAACTGTGGAGAACTTACCCAACCTGCGGGAGATCAGCATTCACAGCAACCCACTGCGGTGTGATTGTGTCATTCAGTGGATGACTTCCAACCGGACCACGGTGCGCTTCATGGAGCCCTTGGCCATGCTGTGTACATCCCCACCAGAACTCAAAGGAAAGCGGGTTCTGGAGCTGAAGATGTTGGAGTCCCCAGAGCAGTGTCTGCCCCTCATCTCCCATGACAGCTTCCCCAGCCACTTGGACCTCGAGCTGGGTATGAGTGTTAATCTGGACTGTCGGGCGATGGCGGAACCAGAACCAGACATCTACTGGGTAACTCCTCTGGGGTCCAAGATCACCACAGACACAGTGTCAGACCGGTATCACCTGAGCAGCGAGGGGACGCTGCG
Organism: Oryzias melastigma; assembly: GCF_002922805.2. NCBI lineage: Eukaryota > Metazoa > Chordata > Actinopteri > Beloniformes > Adrianichthyidae > Oryzias > Oryzias melastigma. The sequence goes on along the minus strand of NC_050512.1, from coordinate 5,930,956 downwards.
GCTATCTCACGTTCAGGTGGAAGATTCTGGTCGGTACACCTGTGTCGCACAGAACTCAGAAGGCGCCGACACGTGGGTCGCCACCGTTCGTGTGAATGGGACTCTCCTTGACAGCGCCCAAGTGATGAAAATCTATGTCAAGCAGACAGAGTCTCACTCCATCCTGGTCTCTTGGAAGGTCAATTCCAATGTCATGTCGTCCAACCTCAAATGGGCCTCAGCCACCATGAAAATCGACAACCCGCACATCACCTACACGGCTCGTGTTCCTGTGGACGTCCACGAGTACAACCTCACGCACCTGCAGCCGGCCACCGAGTACGAGGTCTGCCTCACCGTTTCCAACATACACCTGCAGACACACAAGTCCTGTGTCAATGTGACAACACGGAGCGCCACCTTCGCCCTGGACCTGTCCGGTCAGCACCCCAGCGCGGCCGTGCTGGTCGTCATGGCTACCATGCTGGCCTTCCTCTGCCTGGCCACTGTGGGCATGTACACAGCCCGCAAGTGGAAAAGGAAAAACTACCACCACTCCCTGAAGAAATACATGCTGAAGACCTCCTCGATCCCGCTTAATGAGCTGTACCCTCCACTCATTAACCTGTGGGAGGCTGACGGGGAGAAGGATAAAGACGGCGGCACGGAGGTGAAGCCTTGTCCTGTTGATACCACACGTAGCTACTACATGTGGTGAGAACCGACTACAGAGGCCAGACTGCCTCTCCAGCAGCACAAAAAGACACACTTTTGCCATTTTGGTGCAAAAGTCAAAAAGGTTGCAGGTGGTTTTTGTATTCTCAGCTTTGCTAATAAGAGGCAGAGTGATCAAGCGCAAGAAGATTATTAGTATAGCGTATCGCCTTTGTTTTATCTGTACTTCTTAACTGTACTGGACACACAGAAGGCAGCTGTATTTAGCCTCCAGGTCGACTTAGTTGTTCTGCTCTTTTTCTGTGGTGCATTTCTGACTTTCTTTAGAATTAATAACAATGCAGGCTGGAGGATCTTGTTGCATTAGTAAAACTCACTGTTTATTTTTTTCTTCTATTTTGTAAAGCAGCTATTTTGTTGTGCACTGATAGACAAAGAAGTTTGTACAGACTTCAGTTAAAAGCTGACAGCAGGGTTTAGACTCATTTAACCGTCTACTGAATGTTAGCAATTGTGCCGTAACGTTGTATCAACTATAACTTTGAACTTTTTGATTTAAAAATTGCAAAAAGAGTAGATTTTTAGCTTGTAATGTTAAATGCCAGAAATGAGAACATTTCTTCACTTTTTTTTTTCTTTCTAGTGCACTAAAATCTTTGACTCTTTTCTGTTGTTTCTTGAACTAGCTGTTTTTTTTGTTTTTTTTTTTGCTCTTTGCTTAGTTCATTATTTTTACATACAATATGTATACTAAATAACCTAACTAATAAATTTTGGTTCTTTTGCAGAAACTTTTGGACGAATTTTCTTTAAAATTCATTTCAAACTTGAAATCATTAATCAGCTTTTCAATTGATGCTACTGAAGAAATCAAACTTAACAGTAACTTACTGCTCACTTGCTTGTATTTATCCAATTTATTGTGTTTAAAAGCATTAGCTTGTGCTGTACACACGTGCACATTAATATGAACTGCTACTGCCCCCTGGCGGCTGATCCACAAAATTACAAGAACATATTAACTCCAAAACCAAATGTTTGTTGGAAGACGAGTCAATTTCCTATTAAAAAAAAAAGCCAACTGGAAATGTTGAAGATTAAGGGTATACATATAGGATAAAATTTTGATTTTTTTGTGCAGTTTTACAGTTCAATTTTCCATATTTCCATACATATTTCTTTAACTTTATTAAAAATAATTGTCGATTTTAAAATGCACACAGGCTAAAACAATTCACAGGTTTTAATTGTTTCTGCAGTTATCATTAATTTTCGATGTGGAAAATAGTTTTTGAATAAAAATTGTTGTTTTCAACTAATAATAAACTCAGATCATTTTTGCTATTTTTGAACAAATTCAAAGTTCATAATATAAGTTGGTTATTCTTAACAATACCTCTTTGACAAAAGCAGAAAAAAAGCCTTGTGAATATAATATGTTGTGTTCTTTATCAGCTCACAATCCCCTCTTCCAGAAGTAAAGCTATAAACATGTTTCTCTGCAACCTTTTAGCAAATGAATAGACATTTCAAACATTTTTATTTACAAAAATAACATTCAAGTCCTCACATTTTGTCTTTACATTCGTTCTCTTGTCAGGAAATGTAAAAAAGAAATCAGTATTTGCAAAATGAGAGCTATAAAAATATTTCTGGTGAATTTTTTTTAGATTTAACTTCTTCCAAATTGTCTGTGGCAGCAAAAGAATCAAAATGATCTCATGACGAGAGTGTGAGCCGGAGGTTCTCTGATCAAACTGAGCGGGTTCTGTCATCGTTTCTGCTCAGCAGCACAGCGAAAACCAAGATTGGAGGCGGAGCTGTCTGGAGTGTTTTGGCTTCGAGCAGCGCATCTGTATCTGTAACAGTAAGACTGAAGACGAGGGAGATAAGACGAGAAAGTGTTACTCCAAACATAAAAATCTCTCTTTTTTTTTAAAGTCTTCCTGTTTATGATAGAAAACATAATGAAGGTGGGATGTAGGACTTTAAGTATTCACTGGTGCTATTTTACTTCCTTTTAGGTTATTTATTTATATTTGATAAACAAAACTTTGAAAACAATCAAAATTCTAAAAAAAAAAAATCTTACAGTTTTTAAAAATGGGACTTTACCAAACTTGGCAACACATCATAAATATGAATTTAAAAAGAAAAGAAAAACAGAATTTTTCATTGTCACGAACCACTCAAAAATGAAACATTCCACATTCCCTAATTCCACATGCATACATGGCTTTTCACTTTACTTTATTTGCTTTTAATGGTCCATTTTTTAAGCATCTCTAAGAGCATAAACTTCTGAACACTACTAGAAAGAATATTTGTTTTTGTTTTGTTTTGTTCAACTTGTCATTTAAGTATACGCCATTTGTAAATAAAATCTCTGAATTTAACAATTTCTGCACCGAAAGGAAAACTGCTGAATGTGTTCAAATCCTTGTAAATGGTGTATACTTATATAGGGCTTTAATGCTGGCACTATGCAGCCCTGGACTGAACAGTAGAAGAACAATACATTAATCTCTCCCTTGAATCAATGATTTGTGGTCATAAATCGTATTTTAGCATTTTAGTATTATCAGTTGCACTTATTTTGATTATTACCTGCACAAAAATCTTGTTAAAGTGAAAATAAATATAATTAAAAAATCTAAAATCAGTTTCTACTACTTATTTGTTCCCACAAAATAATAATTTTTGTGCATTAAATACTTATTTGTGCAAACTAAATACAAATTTGTGTACACAAATTAGCATTTTGTGTACACAAATTAGTATTTTAGTATCATCAGTTCCTGCTACTAATTTGTGCCCACAAAATAATAATTCATGCATACAAAATGCAAATAAAATGCTATTTGTGACCACAAAACATAAATTTGAGTGAACTTAACAATAATTTGTGCACACAAAATACTAATTTGTGTGACCTTAATACTAATTTGTGCACAAAGAAATGCCAATAAAATTCTAAGTTAGGGCCAAAAAAGATTAATTTGTGTATTTTTTTTGGAATGTCATGTCCAGGGCTTGGTATGGTACTTTCTATAGTTACACAAAACAAGGTAAATAAATATGAATGAGGTTAATTTTGATCACTAAATGTTAAAACTTTTCTATCTCAACATAAACAAATTTGTTGTTTCTTCTTTATCATCAGAGCAAGAAACCTGAATTCTTTTGTATTCTTCTTTTTGATGTCCTGCTGTAGCATCAGCAGCTCAGAAATGGTTTCATTTTCGCTAGAACCCGTAAATCCTCTTAAGTGTTACCCATTTAAGCAACGGTTCCAGAGCACTGCCTCTAAAACACAGAAGGGCAGACGGAGAATGAAGCCCGAGCTTTACTCCGCCTCTCTGCATTGGAAAGAATCGGAAGATGATTTCTGACGGCTGCATAGCCGTGATGTTACTTCATTATGTTCCTGTTTGTGGCGCCGCACCTGCACCGTTTCAGCTCATGACAAAGTGGTGCCTAAAGGAGGATTCAGGATCAAATGTCTGCAGCCAGTCTCATGATGAAGGACATTTATCAGTAAGTGTGTGAGGATCAAACTTCCTCTTTTTTCACAAGTTAAAACTGCGGTTGAGCTTTCTCAGATCTGTATTTACTGTTACTTACCGTTCATTCTGATCTTAAGAGTGGCATACACAGAGTTTCCTCATTTTAACCTCAGGAAATCAAGTCAACGTGTAAAAAAGTTTTGTTTTTCCTTTCAAATCTGGATGTGCTACAGCTAAATCTCAAGTGTCGTGATTGTTTTAATCAAAAAACAACAATCTGGAGGATTTTTGTTGATGTTTTTGAATTATTTACCTTGTGGCACATGTATGAGCCTCCTTTCTTTACCTTATCCGTGCCTGAGGGAGGACCAGTCTGCAAGAAAAAAACAAGATCACACACTAAAAACTACATTTGTGAGAGGCGAGAGGTGGAAAGTGTTGTTGGTTTTTACTGGATTGTGCTGATGGTCTGTTGTGTGGTGCACGCTCCACCAGTCTGAGGTCCACTCCCATGCATTCCCCACCATGTCATACAGACCAAAAGCATTGCCTGGGAAGGACATCACCTGCAGAAAAAGATAGGTAACAACAACACAACGCCTGGTAGGATAAATAAATCTAAATAAAAACAAAAGGATTTGCTAACAATACATCAGTGCAGCATGTAGAACAGAGTAAATATTAATTCTAAAGGATCTATCTCCTGCTGGACTAACCAATGAAGGGCAAATCCAGATGTTTATCTGAAACTGGGCAGGTTTGACAAATGACTGATGAGCGGAGAAGTTCTGCTGAGGTCCTTCCATAAACAACGAGGAAGCCTGCTGCTCAGCGAGGCGTCTCACTGTGGAGGGGCTGCTCTGATTGGCTGAGTGTGTGTCTGTTTGGAACTTCAACACAATCGATTATCCCTCTTGACAAAAAAGAAGCAAGAGGTGTTGGGGTTAGGAGCACATTCAGACATGTTTGGGCTCCTCATGCACGAGGTTGTTGGTTATTTTGGATGTTGGGATTAGGAAACGAGATGGGAAGATAGATATAGACAGATAGAGTACTTTATTAATCTCAAACTTGTAAGTTCATCTATTACTCCAAACACACAACTTAGATTATAAAGTATGAAGATGTTATAGGCTTTTAGTATTGAAGAAGTGTCTATTCTCACATTTAAATGTTATTATTACCCCTTAAACAACTGGGTTTGACTTTTCCTACATATAAACACATGCTAAAACTGTATCCAGATACATAAAAGTCCCACTCCGATCATCTTTTGATCCATTTTCAAAGTACTGTAAGTATTTTTGAATTAGGATTATTCTGTTTTTAGCCTAAATCAAAAAATCTGTGCCGTTTTCCAAGACGTAGTTTCTGCAGAGCGGCAGAATTCCATTAGAAATTCGTCTCTGAGTTGTAAACGGGACCGTTGGTGGAAAGCAACACGACATCCCCTTCAGGTCACCCATAACTTCTGTTTGCATGCTGTCCGGCTAGCCCGGGGGTCGGCAACCTGCGGCTCCGGAGCCGCATGCGGCTCATCAAGCAATCCCTTGCGGCTCAGTGGCGCTTTTTCAAAAATGTTTTGAAATTAATTTAAAATGTTGGAAGGAGATTTATTGCAGCGATTTGGGTGGGAGCAGAGCCACTGATGACTGACAGATTAAATCCAGACATCACTTGTGTCCCATACATTGTACAATCCCTCGTGATTGGAGAAAGAAGCGCTCACGCAGGCCATGGTGATCAGTTGGTGTCAACATTTTGACTACCATTTTATTTAACAGTTCCGAACCACAGAACAGCCGACACTG
>NC_050512.1:5894832-5924879 GCF_002922805.2 Oryzias melastigma | reverse complement strand
GAGTTGTAAACGGGACCGTTGGTGGAAAGCAACACCAAATCCCCTTCAGGTCACCCATAACTTCTGTTTGCATGCTGTCCGGCTAGCCTATCCTCACACCTCCAAGCTTACATTAACATTGCAAAAAAAAAAGAAAAAGGTGAGCAACATTTGAGCTATCCAGTAGTAGTTTTGAGCCACTAATGAGGTAAATGAAGTCATATATGGATCTATTTATATGCAAGTAGATGCATTAGAATGAAGAGAAGCAGGAAGCTTGTGGCTCACCCAGCGAATCACAAATAAGTTATTTTTAAAACTGCATTTTTTTGTCTGCTCTTGATTCGCTACTGTTTGAATAAATACTTTGAAAATACATTTTCAGTTTATTTTCTTAAAATATGTCCTCTATCATCAGAAAACGGCCACAAGAACATGCTAAAAAAAAGACATGCTCATTATTCCTTTTCAATTATCATCAGCATCATTATTATTGTTTCTTTAATATCTTCTTATGGCATTTTGTTTGTCTGTTTTATGGAGAATTACTGGTGTGAAGCCCACTGAGACAACTGTGCTGTAATATTGGGCTATATAGATAAAATTGAATTGATTTTAATTTAATTTTTCTGATGACAGAGGACATTTTTAAAACAATTTAAGATTAAAACTGTGAGTCTGAGTATTTCTTTATTCAAATTGTGATGGAAATGGAAGATCAAAGTATCTCTGCTCCGCTACGTTCTGATGCGTCCACTGACTCAAAACTGTGGGGCTGGATAGCTCCAATGTTGCTTGTTTTTGTTGTTACACCTGTGATGTTAGGTTGGGTTGTGATTGGCTGGAAGCTAGCAAGTAAACAAAGGGATAATGGGATATTAGCTTAGGCTTACTTCCATGACAATAGTCTCACCCATAACTCAGAGGTGAATTTCTAATGAGCCACTATGTGCAAACTATATCCTCGAAAACAATAGTTGTCTTGATTTTGGTCAAAAACCGCACAATAATTAAAAACCACTGGGAACACTTTCTAAAATAGATCAAAAGATGACAGGAGTGGGACTTCAAGACTCGTTTTCAGGAATCCAGGAAACTTTTATGATAGTTTATCAACCGTCTAACCTGAAATATGACTTTCTGGTTACACTTTCATTTCTTTTCTTCTTACCGGGGAAGTTTTAGTGTATCCATCCTCTGCAGAGTTGTGCGTTGGGAATTCCCCCTGCCAGAGGTTGGCGTAGTGTTGACCCTTTGGATTCAGCTTGTTTCCCCAGGGGTAGAGTCTGGATGAATCACACCAAGATGTTCATCAGAAAAGACTCAAAGAAACCCTGAAGGCAGGACTTCTTGTTAGAAACTTCACCTGTCCTTCAGGCCGCCCCTGCAGGCAAACTCCCACTCTGCCTCAGTAGGAAGTCTCTTGTTTGCCCAAGAGCAGTAAGACAAGGCATCTGTCCAAGAAACCTGAACGACAGGATGCTGCAGCCTGCAAAAACCAGCTTTAATGAGCTCACGTTTCATTTTCTCTAAATATTTCTCTCAGTAAAACAACATGAACTCTGAGTGGTTACAAAATGACGTTGTAATGTGCTTCCTGAACTGCTGACTTGCCTGTCTGTGATGTTGGAGTCTGGACCTTCAGGGTGCTTCCAGTCCGCCCCTTTCACTGGAAGCCACCAGGGGGCAGCAGCCACCTTTTTGAAAAGAAGGAAGAAACTGTTTTTTGGGGGTGTTTTATTATATTCTTTTTCCCTCCATTTTTAGAATCAACAAACACATTTCAAGGTTTGACGCAAACTCTCCACAGAACTATAGTTGCGGTAACGGCTGGCACTGATTTCAGTGATGCCTCTCAGGCTGAAGCTGCACCTGACAGCTGAGACGAAGCAGTGAATTCCCTGCCGTCTGGCTTTCATCTGGGAGAGGTCTGTGGTGACGGGGACCTGTAACCAACCTATGAACACGCTGGAGCCTTAATATAACAGAATATGCTGAGGTTTCTCCAGACATAAGAGACTTGCATGAATTTCAAAAAGTTAATAACAGACTATTTAACTTCAACTTTGTATATTATAAAAAAATATCTGAAAAACTTAAAATGATCCAAATATTCTCTTTTTTTAACTTTCTTTAAACTTTCATAAAAGTTTCATGTCAAAAATTATTCATCTAATAATAGCTTTGAATAAAAACTAAAAAGTCTGTCTTTAAATCCAAAGTAAGACGTTCATCTAGCAAAATAATTTGAATTTGGTCATTCGAGGAAAACAAGAAATAGCAAGTAGTTCTTAAAAAAGTATAAATATCCATCTATTTTTTTAAACTAAGTAAAGAAAAGGCATAAGCGTCAAACAAAACCTATAAAGAACTTTATCCTATGTATCCATATTAAATCCTGTAGTTTCATTTAAATTTTACTTATCATTTTCAGATCAGACAAAGGTGTTATTTATTAAAGTTTGTCTGGAGATTGGCCAACTCCAAACATCAAAATGTTAATACTATCTGTGCTCTCACTTTGTATTTCCTGATGAATTCCTCAAAGTCACCAGTAAATCTAAAACCAGGAAGCAGGAACCTGACCTAACTTGGGGAAAACAAGATGTGTGAACGTTTCCACCCCTGGCACTTGAATGCTGCACATTCCGGTAGCAACTACCATCAGTAATCCTGCATGTGTCAGCCATCACCTAGGTCTGTGTGGGTTGATGCATCCTTGATAAGTGTTGTCTTGATGGGAGGAAGCTCCTCTCCATGCAGAATGCCGACGAAGGTCGTTGCTAGTGAGTGAATGTACTTACTGCTTGGCTGATTTGGCTTTTGACTTGTTCGCTCAAAATTCCCTCGAATACAAACGAGTCTCCAAACTTTTCAGCCTGACAGAAAAGATAAAGCTCTTTAAGAAAACAGTCAAAATGAATTTTCTCATTTTTGACAGTGAAAATATTAATTACCTCGGTGATGTACCCTGTGGCGCTGACGAAGCTCTGGAACTGCTGGTTGGTTACTTCATGAACATCCATGTAGAAAGGATCCACACGCACCGGCCTCTGCGGGCCCTCGCCGTCTGCAGCGATTCCCGGGTTGTCTGTTCCCATCAGAAACTCTCCTCCAGAAATCCACACCATCTGCAGACAGCATCGAAACTTTACTCAAACTGAAGAACTGCAGCAATAAAACACAATGAAAATCTTTCCAAATTATGATGAAGATGATAATGTTTTATTTCAGACATACATATAAAAGACTCACTCCAATGAAAACTGTTTTTGGTGTTTATAACATGTTCTTATTGTATTTTTATGATAATAAGCGCAGACAAAAAACCTGCAATTAAAAAAAATAACTTCTTTGTCTCACAGAAAATACAAACTCCCTGATTCACTCCACTCTGCAACAAAAAGGGGAAAGGAGGGAAGATTCCTGTCCACCAACAGCCCACGACTCTGAGACAAATTTCTAATGAAATACCGTTGCCCTGCAGAAACTATGTCCTAGAAAACTATGTTTTTTTTTGCCTGAAAATGGCATAATCATAATTAAAAACCAACAGGAATGTTTTGAAAATAGATAAAAATGATTGGAGTAGGACTTTAAATAGACAAATAGGACTAAATAAATAAAAAAAATAATCTCTAAAAGCCAGTGAGAAGAAGTAAAAGCCTTATAAGTTCTTCCTAGCATGCCCAAGACCAATTTCTTTACCCTGTTCATTCACTATCTATTATACTCCTGTTCTCTCTCTCTCTAATGAGTACACATTTAGTTTTAGATACGAATATAACTAAATATATATAGGTAAATATACACAAATGGACAGTCGTGAATAACATAATTGGCTCCTTTATATGCACTGCCATTATTTGACCTAGTAAAACTTTATAGGTTGAAATAAAAAAGAATAATGGAAGTTTATAACTGTTTGTAATTCATATTAGTTTGTTTTATGCTACATAAAAATTAGGTAAACATTTCTGCACAGTTTAGACATTAAAAAACTTTAATTTACCACCTTAAAAAAATCCCACCAAAAGTGAATTTACTGTAAACATGGCAGAAACTTGAGTGTCGGTGGGCAATCTCAAAGATGATTAATGTAGTTTATTTAGACTTAAACATCTATTTGTTCATTTGCTTGATAAGTTCTATTCAGAAACGCCACAGTTAGTGAAGAAATTAAAACGTTTCTTTGTAATTTTTTTTATAATTCTTGTTTAACTGATAATCTTCTTTGAGTTTTCTGGATAACAAGGTAATAACATGTAACGTGGAACAAGTGTTTTATGAGGTGAGGACTGAAAAGCTCTTTGAGCTACAAACTTTTTTTTCCCAATCAAACTAATTGATTGTAAATATAAAAAAGAACAAACAGACAAAACAAAAAAATCACTTTGATAATTGAGTTTGTTGATTTTTTTTATTATCATATATCACTTCGGTGCAGGATCACTAAAGGACCTTACAGAGTATTTTTAAATATGGATAATATAAAGTTCAAGAGTTCATTACATCCCTTGTCTTTTCAAAATAAATGTATTTTCCCCAGTTTTGTTGTGTTAGTTTTGCTTTTGCTCATTGTATGTTCTGAATGATCTCAGCCCCAAACTTGAAAGCCAAAGCAAGCATCGCTGCTGCCATGTTTGCATACATGTGTTCACACCTGACTTTGTACTTGGTTCTCCTCTCCACGTGCCTCAGACGCTCCTCCATTGAAGCTAGAGGAGTACTTCCCAGCAGGCTCTGTGGTCCCGCCGGAGGCTCTCTTTAGCTTGTCGCAGCCGCAGCCGGCGGCTCCCTCCGCGGGTTCGGGTTCCCGCTCCACCCCGCATGAGCCTTCCAGAGAAAGAACCTCACTCATGAAGGCAAGGAAGAGAAACAGACGAAGGAAACGCAGCATTCTGCTAGAAGGCGGCTCAGAATTCAGTTGTTGTTGTTCCTGCTACTTCCGCAAAAGTCACGTGGGTAGTCAGCTGACCAAACTCCTCGGAATTTAACTCTTTCCTGCTTTTTGTTAGTTTTTGTTTCCATTTTAAAACAGAAAAAAAAACTAATAAATGCTAATTTGGAAACTTTCTAAAACGCATTTGTCCGTTTTAAATAGTAATAAAAAATATTTTAGATTATTATTTGGAGAAATGGTTCCTGGTGTTAAACATAACTTTCCCCAGCAAATTGAAAGTGATACAAAATGCAAATTATTTTTTTTATTTATGTATCTAAAAAGGAGGTTGCGTGGGATTCCTGAGCCACATTACTCAGCCGTCAAATCAGCAGCTGCTTGAGCAGAGGAAGAAAAAAAAGTGGCAGTGAGCCAGCAGTCACCCCGGCAGCAGCAGCAGCAGTGCCCGCCTGCCTCGCTGAGCGCAGCCGCGGAGCTCCGATCAGCGCCGAAAGCTGTCAAAAACGGCTTTCCGTCCCTCACTGGAGGCTGGATCTCACCCTCAGTTCGGCGGAGAGGAGAAACTCAGACATGTAGTCTTTGCTGGCGCCGACCAAGCTGAATATTTGAGCGTTTTCTACCACTGAGGTAAAGTTGAGCGCAACTCCCACAGTTTGACATCTTCTCTGCCTTTCTCTATCCTTTTCATCACGGAGGAAAAAAACAAGATGCTGTCTCCCCGGATCAAAAGCGGAAAAAACGGGTGATACTGAGGTTTTGGAAAGCCAGAAGGACCCTCCATCCAAAGGGAGGCTCGTGCGCTGTCGTGCGTTTGGATCAAATTTATTCCGTGTGTGTTTTCCCATCAATCCTTAAGACTTTCTATTCAACCTTTCTCTTTAAACATAGTGGAGGTAGACTGGGGGGTCACATTTCAGCGTCAGTGGTGGTGACCTCCTGCAGGTGCAGAGATCTTTCTGTTTGCAGGTCCTAATTATTAACCAACAGGTAGCACCAACATCAGGGTGTTTTCATTTCCTGCCGCTGCTATGCAAATCTTTGGGGATGACAGTAACTTCTCAGGCAAAAAAAAAAAAAAAGAAAAAAAAGCAGTGGTACATTTAAACTGCAAGCTGCAAATGATAAATCCACCTACACAAAGGCTGACTGTCAGCTTACACAAGTTGCTGCTATCAACAAGTTGCTGCTATCCTGACAGTCGCAGAAATGCATATTTGTAAGCTGCATCAACACAGCTCCTTAATTTTTGTCCCCTTTTTCACTTTAGGTGCTGCCTGATTTCATAACAAACATGTCTGATAAGATGTCCAGCTTCTTGCATATTGGAGACATCTGCTCCCTGTATGCAGAAGGATCCACCAATGGCTTCATCAGCACCCTGGGGTACGTGTGTCTCACCTCTAATGGACCGCCGCAGCAGTTAACGCCTCCACCTCTTGCAAATCTTGTGATTTTGCAACACTTTTCTCGCATGTCTGTTCACTTGTGATATAGAATGTGGCTTTCGTTGACTCAGGGAGACGTTCTCATGTGCTATCAAAGCAGGATAGGTCGCTGTGAAAGCAGGTGGAACTTCCGATATGAATGAGTCGTCCACTGAAAGCACTGTGAGAGTAAGAAATGCGGCAAAAAGTTTTAAAATATTTTTTTAACTGAGCCACCAGTGTTTAAAATGGCCAAACTTGATTACTTTTTGCTCTAATTAGACAAGCAAACCAGCAGCATTGCATTTCCAAGGAGTTAGTTGGATGTTTGTACTTCATTAGTCAGTGCATGTTTACCATTTACTGGTGACAGGTCTATGTCATTTTTAGAAGAATTGGCAAAAATAAACTTTAAAATGTCCTTGGTAATGGAGGTTATTTGTTAAACACATTCATTATATGTTCATATCTTATGTTTATATCATTTTGTTCATCTTGTGCCAAGGAATTCTTGTTTTAACAACAGCTTGTCTGTCACAAACAGGCAGACAGCTGGTTCCATATGCAGCAGGTTTATTAGTTCAGACATGAACTAAGCACAACTAAAAGTCCACAGAGCTAAATCAGGCTCAGACGGGCAGAGGTCAATCACGAGCATGGGATCAAGGGTCAGAAAACAAGAGATCAGGTCCAGGTAGAAATGCTCAGTAATGTAGGCAGGGTGGCGCAAGCAATACTTCGCACTGAGTGAGGCTCTGTGCAGCGCTTAAGTGTCCTGTGGGTGATTGGCAATGAGTCAGTTGAGCCGCAACTGGGGAGTGTGCACTGGGGTTGCTGGGAGGTGTAGTGTGTTTAGTACTCCGGAGGTGGCTCCCGCTGGTGGCAAGAGGGGGAAACAAAGTTATGACTCCTGACATTGCCTTGACACTGTTCACTGTTCAATCTACAACTCCTAATTTCCAGTGTTTTTTCTGAATAACCTCCCAGTGATACTCGAGGACTTAAGAGGTGATGGATCGAAATTATGTGGATGCATTTAAATTAAGCCAAAGCCTTCTCCGTCACTTCCTGTTACTGGCACCGCCATTTTGAAACCTGACGACAGTGATTGGTCCGAGTCTGTCTGAGTCACGTTTTTAGAGGAACCACTGTTGCCGATCATGAGTGAGGTTGTTCAAAGTCCACACCTCTTCCACTGAAAGCAGCTTGAGAGAAGCTGTCAATCCAATGTTTAAGGTGGGGCCAGCGAGCTTTTACTGAGGGATCTGATTGGCCAGTTTATAACTTGAGTGACTAGCGATAAAGAAAAAAATATCTTAAAAAGAAATAGAATTCGAAAGATGTTAAGAAGAATGTATCAGAGCAAGAATGGTTATTCTGATATATAAAATGACTGAGTAATGCTGTCTACATCTCAATAGAAGTCTATGGGATTTTGACTTCTTGGAACCAGCAGGTTCCTCCCATTTGGAACACAAGGGGGGGGGGAGGTCGAGCTGTCCAGTGAATATTCACAGTCAATGGGGAAAATCGACAAATGTCACAAGGTGGACGCCAAGCCTTAGTCCTGTAGCCGTCCCATAATAATTTCAAAACTCCTTTTGGATATCTTCTGTTTTGAGTTTTTTGGTGGATTTTGAAATATATTTTTGAGCCTCATAAGAGATTTTGGCCCCATTCATTTATTTCCCACGCAGTGATGTCAAAACATTTTGCTCAAAGGCGCACTTAGAAAGAAAAGGAACAAGAATTGCGAAAACAATTGTGTTCTTGCAGTCTAGAACTGTCGCAGACCATAATAAGCAGATAAAGAATTGAAACATTTGATACATTTGGATTCAGTTTTAGTCACAACCAAAAAAATATTTTTGTCTTGTGGGAAAAAAGGAGTTAAGAAAAAAATAACACAAAAACATATTTTTAAATGGCTATCTCAATGAAAAATAGTGATTTTTCTATTTTCTTATATAAAAATGAAAAATCACACGATTTTCAGGCGTTTAATGTGCAGCTTTCCAGCTCAGTGGCCTGGACATCGCCCCCTATGGCTTCTGCTAGCTCATCAAAAAGGGAGAGACCCACTGCAAAGGCTGAACCTTCACACACCCTTCAGTTTTAGTTTAGATATTTCCAGTGTGTAAGCATCTTAATACACGCACTCGTACACTTTGCTTTCAATGCTGTCATTAAAGCTTTGTCTTAGCTCCTCCCACAAACCAGCTCTTCAGCATTCCCTGGATTTCCTCCCCTTACAGGGAGATACCGTAGTAAAATTATACAACTTATTCACAAAATTTTGAGCAGCTCACATCTATTGGCAGCATAAAAACAGTTTGAGGGGTGCGAGGATAAAATGTTGGAGCAGTTCCAAAGCAGATGGAGTTGTAGAAACATGAAAAAATAGATGCATGCCATGCCAGCTTTGACTTTCTTGAAGTGTGTAGGGGCCGGTGCTTTGCCAGAATTTCTCATGGAAGGGGACTGAGGTGGATGTGGGGTTTGGCTCCTGTCCAGTCTAGTGTTGTTGCAGGCCAGCAAATGCTAAATTTGTCACCAAAAATTCCAGTCTAACCACTGGCCACCTCATTCAGAAGATTTACTAGTTTATTGGAGAGAAACCAAAAAAAGATCCACTGAGAACAACAATAGATCTATAGGCTAGTGTGGACACTCAGATTCAAATTATTACTTGATGTTCCTCCACAAAAAAAGGTTTTAAGTTCTTCTTTTTAAGGAAATAATCAACCTGGAGTCAGTTTTTTTAAATGAATTGACTGGTTTTGGGGGCTTCTGCAAGACAATGATGTAGCTTCCCTGTTTAACCTCACATTGTTCTTCAGCTGCTGCATCATCACCACAATTCATAACGTCGTGAGGTTTAAACCCACCCGGTGTTGCCTTTTTAAGTAGGTTTGGTTCATTCTCCATATCCAGATCTGAACATTGACTAAGTTAAAGACCCACTCCAATGAAAATGGTGGTTTTAACATGTTCTTGTAGGATTTTTCTCATGATGGAAGACGTGTTTAAAGAAAATTTGTTTTAAAGTTGCATTTCGGATTACTTCTTTATTGTAAGCCAGCAACTGCAATGGGTGGACAAAAGTCTCCCTCCTCTGATCAACTTGCAGACAAATAAATCCATTAACATCTTTATTTTTCCTGTCTGAGCTGACATCTGGCTAAAAAACTGGATAGCTCCGATGTTGCTCACTGTTTTATTTGCTACGCTAATCCAGCTTGGGGTTGTGAGGGGCTGTAAGGTAGTGGAAGAGTGTAAACAGAAGGATATCACTGTACAGTTACTTCTGCTGGAACAGTCAAAACTCAAAGGCAAATTTTTGATGAACTCCTGTTGCTCTGCAGAAATATGTCCTAAAAACGAAAAGGCGTTTTAGTTCGCAAAAATGCATAATCGTAATAAATAAAACCACTAGGAACAATTTTTAAAATAGATAAAAACTATATTTAGAGTGGGACTTTAAGAGTTGCACTTTTTAAAACTAAGTTTTCATTTTATAGGAGAGTTTGCCTGATGATAATCCTTTTAGAAGGAAACAATAAAATTTGGTTTTTATTTATGCTTTACTTTAAATCAATATTATCTCAAAAAATCATGTTGAAGGAGATAAAATATCAGAAGTGCTTCAAGACTCTGTCAAACAGTCATTTATCTCTATGAGTCTTTCATGGCTTCTTAGCCAAATATACCAGCAGTTTTCTCTTAATCTAAAAAGTTTCAGAACAAATCTCTCTTGATATGCATAAACAAGCACGACTTCTTCTTTAAGACCCTTTCTAGTCGTCTTTTTCATTTTAAAAGAATTCTCAGTGGTATTTTATTTGTGATTATGCCATTTTTAGCCAGCATAATAAAAAAATGTCATTTTCTTGGACATGGTTTCTGCAGGAGATCATTAGAAATTCACCTCTGAGTTGTGCTCAGACCGTTGGTGCAAAGCGATCCCACCCCCCTTTCCCATCCCTGTTTCTCAGAGCTCGGAGCCCAGCATGTTTTTCACATCACAAATAAACTCTTTTCAAACAGCTTTTTTTTTTTTGCTCCAGATTCACAACAATTTGAACAAAGAAATACTTAAAAATTGAATTTTAAGCTTACATATATGTTCTCCATCATGATAAAAAATGCCACAATGAGATGATAAAAACACTAGTCTGCCTTTCAAGTTAAAAGTCTCATTAGCAGTCGCACACCTAGGTGTGTGAAATTTAATCTCCGCATTTGATCCACACAGCAACAGCGCTCTGAAACTATTTGGTGGTTTTACTGCCTAATCCAACTTCTCAATACTTTTAGCGTCTTTGGTTTGATTCGGCTTGTATTTGAACTCTCAACCTTTTAGTCACAGGACAGACACTCTACACAAGGCCACTGAGTTGGAGGAGCTGATGATGGAGTATCATCAATGCTTTGTAGTTGTGGCTGTTCAGGTCATCCAACAAGTAATGACTTTATTATAGAGAAAGACTTCATAAGATCCAAAAAAAACCTGATAGTTTTTGAGAGTCTGACTGAAAATCCAGATTCATCTGATTCAGTTCTGGTTAGTCCTTTTCTTATCAGCCAGTTCTGATATTTTACTAAATACTGTCATGGAGGGGGCACAGTTCACACCTAAAGTTATCTAAAGTCACTTCTGTTAGTTCCAGCTCAATGATGCTCTCTAGACAATTTGCTTTAGGTGTGACCAACTGATACTGTGTTACTACTAAGTGATCTATCAAACTTTGATGCTTGGATACTTGATGAATGAGTTTTCAGGAGATAACAAGGCTGTTTTTCAATAAAACGTCTATTTTGACTCATTAGAGACAAGCATCTAATGGGGTTTCCTAAAGCTTCAATAACATTCTTTATTTAGAAGCACATTTTAGATAGAACCACTCACTGAATGTCAATACAAATTACATTTTCTTTCCTCTCCTTTGAGTTCTTTTAAAACATCATAAAGACGTTTTTTCAGCAAAAAGGAAAGGAGACAAGAGAGACGAGATTGAGACAGTCGGTGAAAATGAAATTAGCAGAAGCTCCAGATACTTTTAGAGCAAAAATCTGGACCTAATTTGTTATCTCTAGTTGTTTCACAGGCCTCTCTCAATAGAGCAGCATCTGGAAATTTCTGTATCGTGTTTTGTGTAATTGGGACCGTTCATTTCATGCTTGACGGTTTCATAACTCCCACTTCTGTTTGTCTCTGTTTCTCCACCACAAATCTGTGACTAACATTCTGAAAAATCAGAAGCTGAAACTCCTTTAAGGAAAAATCCTCCCTGGAGGGCAGAAAAAAAGTTTAACAATTTAATTCAATAATCTTTGTTTAAACCAGATTTATGATGAAATGAAAGCCAGGCTTGTATGTGTTTGTGAGAAGGGAAACAAGGGAACAAACAAGTTAAAGGAATGTCATTTTATTCCATTGTAAATAGAAGAAAAGAGTCAAATTTTGCAGATGAAATCAAGTCCTATAGGATGTTTTGTAGCTAAAGCCAAACTCAGCTCTCCTGCATGTCATCTGTGTATCAAGAATAACAGTGATGTGTTCTTTTTCTCAGCCTTGTGGATGACCGATGTGTCGTCCAGCCTGACGCCGGGGATTTGAACAACCCTCCAAAGAAGTTCAGAGGTAAGCGGCACACACAGACAGCTGCATCTCCTAATACCTCTGACTGTGTGGGAGTCTCACCATCATGTCTTCTGCTGCTTCTTCTGTGATCTCCATCATCACCATCTGTCATGTCATGCGTGTTGCTTCTGCACATCTAAGAGCAAGATAGAGAAAATTGGTCTTCATGGTGAAAAGAAGAAGCAGCCTTGAGCTGTTACTGTTTGTGAACTTTCTATTATTAACTTCAACACAGGAAGAGGAGCTTATGAAGCAGAGTTCTCAGGATAGAATCTGAAATCCCCTGTAAGAGGTCTGGTCCAGTTTTAAAGTCCCACTCCGATTGTCTTTTGATCTATTGTTAAAGTGTTCCCAGTGGTCTTTTAATTAGGATTTTAACGTTCTAAAGCAGAATTAGGAAATTTGTTATTTTATAGGACATAGTTTCTGCAGAGCAGCAGTAGTTCATCAGAAATTCACCTTTGAGTTGTGGGCGGGACTGTTGGTATAGTAAAACCGCCCCTGCTTCCCGACATCCTTCTGTTTACGTGCTCTCCCACTAGCTTACATCCCCTCACAACCCCAACTTAACGGTGACTGGACACATTTGGTTTGCTTTATGGTTCAGTCTGAATACGGTCCAGAACCAGGAACCCCCTCAGACCCATCTTTCAAGGAGTTCTTGATTGGTTTCCAATTGGACTGAACTTCGGTTCGCTCTGACGTTCCTCAGTCTGAGTACGCTCGGTGCTCAGATTGGAACAACTGGACCTAAATGGCCACCGTAGCCACAGGAACTCATTGAAATGTAATCAGATGAATGCAGGCTCATTGAAACAAATTTTACCCCAACACACATTGCTTCTCACACCGTTTTCTTGAAAATCTGTCATAGACACTTATCAGCGTACCTCTTAGCCGTTGCCTCTTGTAACTGTCTTGGAGAATGCCTCTGCCGCACTAAAGTAGAAGTAAAAAGTGCTGTACTTGACTTTGATACAAAATTGTTCAACAAAAACAAAGTTTGAATAAGTGAACTATCCCGACAAGGACTGCAAAAGGACTCCCACTATTCCTTCTCTTTGTCCCGCCCTTGTAACTCCTGGCCAATGACTGAAGAGATCTAAAGTCATGTGGTTTTGTTTACAAGCTTTGGTCTAGAGCAGGTCTGTTTGACTACAGTCTGAATACAGATCTAATGCAAGGTTCAGCACTCGGTCCAAACCAAATTAAGCAGACTTGGTCTGGACCGGTCTGAAAACATCCTAAAAGCTCAGACGAGCATAGGGAACGACGAAAATGGATCTGTTTGTCTGCAAGTGGATCGGAATGGAGCAGAGCGGGGTGCTGGCGGTCTGTTGATCGTAGATTTTAGATAACAACTACAAGCTTTTTCAAACAAGCTTTTTTTTCTCTCCTCTTGAATTATCATGATTTGGAGGACATGTTTTACACGTTTCCTCCATCATTATAAACATTGAAGTGGGTCTTTAGTTGTTTGAGGCTATAAGAACATTGAAGAAAGATGTTCTTGAGTTTGGACTTTTGCCTGAAGAAATTCAGTGTTCTCTCAAAGCCATTGGCTGCTTGTTGCCCCCCTCTTGTGAACATCTTCTCCATAGACTCCATACTTCCCGCTCACAGCCTGTTTGTGCTCAGGTCCATTAAAACTCAAACACTCAGACTCTGAAGTAGTTTATGTCCTCACAGTAACTTCTCACTAACTGGGGTGTTTGCACATTGAATTACTAATGTTTATGGAATAAGGACTCCTCAGTGATCTGGTGACTTAAATTAGTTTCCATGTGGACCAATAGAGAGTAAAGTATGTGGATTAGAAAAAAAAAGAAACCATTAGGCCTTTCTATCTACGATGACAAAATTCCCCTTGACAGTCTTTCAGAAGATTAGACCATAATGTAACAGATAGTTCTCAGATATTTTTGTAGCTTAATAAAACAAAGACGATTGACTTCTATAAAACTACAAAGCTGTTTAAATTCCAGTTCAGACTGTTATATTTCAAATTGTTCGGATTCAGTTTAATGTTTTGTTTTTGTAGAGGAACTGTCTGCATAAAAATGTCCATTTGATTCAAACTGCTGCTCTGACTGAGCACCAGATAGGGAGAAAACTTGCCTCCCTTTTAGCAGGAGGTCTCCAGCAGTCTTAGTGGCTGTTCTGTTGTGGGACGGATGTCGTCAGGCTCTGTTCAGGAGTTTTTATTGCTCTACAGAAAATGTTTTAGCGTTTCGTGGGTCACAGAGATCAAGAAGTGTGTTTTCACTGCTGCTCAGAGTCGGGAAAGCATGCAGAGTCACTGTTGAATGTTGTGATACTCATTTCCGCGTGTAAACAAATCCTTCAGTGTGTGAAGTTACCGTCCTCCTGCTTTCAGTTTGTAGCTAAACCAGATCCCAGACAGATAAATAAAAAAAAAAACAATATTTGTTTATCATTTTAATACTACTCATAAAAAAGGGCTTATCATGATAAGTTGTGAGTTTATAGTGCAACCCCCCTTGGTTTTTTTCAGCGTTGTATTGCATCAGCATAAATCCCTGTAATGCATTTTGCTTCCCTGTGATCTAAATGTATTTTATGGAAATGGCTGAAGTTTGCAGCTGTCTGACTGTCTTGGCTTTCATTAGCTGCTTTCTTTAATGTTGGCCCGTTCTGCTCATTTTTGCAGCATTTTATGAAATCAAAAAAACTTTAAAAAATAGAACCAAAAATCTTGCACACATTAATATTTTGTTTATTGGCCACTTGCTTCAGGAAAGGAAGTTGTGTATTGGTAAGTGTGACTTTCAATTGTGAACGCATTCTGATTATCTCTGGAGCTCATATAAAAGCCTTCCCGGTGGTCTTTTTAATTATGCAGTAGTTAGCCGAAACGTAAAACCTGTATTGTTTACTAGGACATATTCTGCAGAGTGGCAGAAGTTCCTTAAAAATTCACTTTTGAGTTTTGGACAGTACCTTAGGCACGGAGCAACCCCGCCTCCCCTTCCCCTCACCTTTGTGGACTGGAGCAGAGAGTTTATGGTTCGTCCAGTTTGTTTTTCACGTCGCAAATAAGTTATTTTTCAAAATGCAGTTTTTTCTTCTCCCTCTGATTCACAATAATTTGAATAAATAAATACTCAGAAATGCAATTTCAAGCCCTCCATAATCAGAAAAATGTCATAACAACATTATAAAAGCACAATTTTCATCAGTGAGTCTTTAATTAACATGCTAACTTCACATCTGTAACCATGTCTGCCGTATAAAGGGGGAAGAAATGACAGTTTGAACGTAGATTGCTTTGATCTCTGGAGGGGTTACTTCAGTTAAGCTCCCAGTGGGTCTCTGGACTCCCATGAAATATTATACACCCCCCCAGAGATAACTGCACTCACCACAATAAACAGACTACATCTCTGCAGAGAACTGCTCTTCTTGTATTATTCTTTTAAAACACATTTCATGTAATGCTTTATGTTTATATATTGGGCACTTTGTGATACTACTTTTTTTTTCCTGGAGAAGGGCTTTATAAATAAACTTTGCTTGGTTATTAGGCTGCTGAACAATTGATTAAATCACTTAACAGCATTTTCCTCTGTTATAGTAAAACCTGCGTATATGCACAGTTGTTCTGGCACCTCTGTACATCCTGCTACACACCTGTATATAGTCTCTGTATAATTACTTGTTTTTACTTCAGTCCTTTTGACTTTAGTTTTGTCCCTTTTTCTTATCTTAACTTTGGGAACATGCAAGTAAGAGTTGACTTTATTCCCTTTTAAATCTTCTCTCTGTGGTGTGAGGATCTATTCTGTTATCTAAACAGCCTTCTATACTATTTATATTGTCATAAATGTGCACATTTGTCCACATTGCAACATACAGTAAAACAGGCTTTCACTTCGTCTGCCTCACACTTTTCTATCCCTGTTAATTAATTACTTAAGTGCATTTGAAAAATTAAAAAATAACCAATTTTTAATCAGTCACAAAGAAGAATCTTTTAAATGTCTGCAGAGTTGTTGCTATGTGATATCTTAGCTAGTTCTCAGAAATTTTTCTAGATATTTATCTTTTTCAAAAATGTCAGAAATTCCACCTAAGGCCTTTTTTTCCATCATATTCTTAAAAGCTGAAACCATGGCTCCATACAATGTTTTAAATGATTGTTCTTATATTAAATTCAATCTCTTTTGAGCTGAAAATCTTTCAGTCATCAAGATTTTTTAATGAGTTTAAAATCTTGAAACACTTTTCTTGCATTACCCATCATGCAGCTGCACACTGTAGCAGTGGCACGTGAACACACATGAAGTTTGGTGCAGCAGCAGATCTGGCGTCCTCACGTCTGGACCATCTCATGGGAGTGGGAGGAGTCCAAGCATTAAGATTTTATCTGGTCCCAAATTTAAGACATAATAATAAATGTATCTTAAAAAATAAAAAAGTCAACCCTTGTTATATTAAAATGCCTATTTTGTTTGTTGGCATTTCCTGTTGTTTGAACAGGAAAATAGGCTTTTGTTTTGCACTACCCGGAAGTAAAAACTCCATTTTAGTAACGTCACTGCACTTCACATCACATAAAAAACCCCAAATATTTTCACCATTAGTAGTTGGAAATGTAGGCTGCATTTCTTATTAGTCTATTGTGAAAGCTAAAATCCAAATAAAATCAACAAAAACCTTAGTTAATTCACCAGAAAGTAGCCTGCTTTATGTCTATTAATAGAAATGTAAAAATGGCTCCAGTAAATATGGACACTATTCTGCCTATCCAAAAATAGGAAGAGCTTGTTTGAATTTGTTTGGGGATTTTTTTATGCTGGCTGAGAGTGAGCGACCCTTTGAAGAGGCGGTTCTTCTACATGAGTGCTGTGAGGCCATACGAGCAGATGAGCCATGTCCACTGAAGCTCACTGTCATGGCTGAGGTATGCTCAACATTTCCTCCAAATGTAAACACAACATCTATCCACAATCACGCGTTCTCACTCGTATAGTCTCTAGAAACTGAGAGGCTAACCGGCTATGTGGCTCCTGAGGTGCTGTCAGAGTTTTGATGAAGGGCTTTTGAATGAAACTTTATTGTCTGTTGGGATCATTAACAGACTCACACATGCTTTGCTGACTTTGTGGACTTCATTTTTTTACCAAGCAAAGTGAATCATGTCTTTCACATAGAAAAACAAATTTGTCAACAATTTAAAAATCAGTTGTCCTCACACTCAGCTTATCAGTATAAGAAAAGTGTCTCAGTGTCCTCTTTGAAGTTTGTTGGTTTTAACGGTCTGTTGTTTCTCACTCTGCTGTGAATATATTATGTAAGTTTTTATGATATATATTTTTTGTCTTCTTTGTCCTGTTTTCTCAGATGTTAAAGAACCAAAATGTAATTATTGGAGAAATAAAAAAAACGTTGTGCGCTAATCCAATTTCTCCAATTCACATAACTGCTATTCTTTGATACAGGATATTCAATTTTCTTTTCTTTTTGTGAACTTTTGAATAATTTAATTACAACAACAAAAAAAAGAAGTCAGATAATGATTAGATTTGTATTGTGCATGTAAAAAAGTCTGTCACTTCCTTTCATTTCTCACAAATTATATAAAAAAGCACTTTTGACACATTTTCATACACCTCATCATTTTATTCTACAATTGAGGTGAAGATTAGGCTTCAAATACAAAAAAATCAATTTGTCATTTTTCTGTAATAGTTTAAACCCTGATTAAAAAAGTGTTTTTTTGTCTTTTATTGTTTAAATTACATAAGACTGGATTAGAAATTGGTTATTTCAAGCAATCAAAACAAGAATAGTGCATGAACAATACAATAAGCAGAGGTTTACATCTATACAAAGACATGTCAAAAATGGGGTAATCAGGCATCAAATGATTGCAAAAGATTGCTAAAAAGGGAGTGTGAGGAAGCGAATTTATGTAATTCCACCCTGGCTATATCTAACCATTTACTTTACATGAATTCTCATTATTCAGTTCCTAACAACTTTACCAACAGAGATTGATGTCATTAAGAACCTTTAAGTATCCATAAATCACACCACTATGTAAGTAGACATAACACTATTTCAGAATTCCTCATCGCATATATGCAGATCAAGTATCAAAAATATGTGCAGATTATTTCTCAGTATTATTTTTATTGTTTATTTTCATTTGAAAAATGAATGAATACACGGATTCAGCCGATTGGCTGAAAGCGAACAAACCTGATTAGCTGATGAATTTCATTGACATTTTCTTTAGCCAATCATGATGTTTGTTGACCTGCGATGTTATGTGACTCTCAAGATTCACAACACAGATTTGGAGAAATGCAGAAAAGTTCTTAAATGAGATGCTGTTTGTAAATGCACATTCTGCGTGATCTGTGAGTTTACATGACAACTTTACCTAAAATACTATAGTAAATTTGTGACACAGTTTGTGTGCATTTCTAAATTTATATTATAGGTTTGCATAAAGCTATATATGTGAACCGGAGCGTGTGCATTTGTGAAACAGATTGCGTGCATTTCCACATTATGAGACTGATCTGTCCTCATACAGTAGGTGTCTGTTTGTTCCTCATTTATCCCAGACTTGAAGCATGTGAAGGTCCTTATAGAGGACATCATCGTCTGTGATTTACTTCTACCCCTTTCACTTCCTGACTCACTTCTTCCAAATGTATGCAGCATTTAAACCTCATACGGCCCATTTTTAGATTAGACTTGTAACCTCTTCCTGCCTCTTTTCTGCGTCCGAAACTCTGGTGCTGTCAGACTCGCCACAGAGTGGCTAATTGTGGATTCTCACCAAGCTGTACATTTTTCTGCTAATGAAAATACAAAATACATTTCTCTTGACTTTTTTGGGAGATGAGAAACTGCGAAAACGCCTTCCCCCTTTTAGAGCAACTCCAGCAGGTCATGAACCTTGATGTGAACCAGCAAGCCGCACGCCTTTACTAATTACTACTGAGAAGATGAATGGGAACGATGCCACATGCTCTTCCTCTCTCTCTCTCTCTCTCTTTTTTTTTTTTTACAATGGTGACTGTGCACATCTTAAATATGTCCATCCTTCTGTCCGTCCATCTGCTTTTACCTGCTGCACTCCGAGTTTGATCCTGGAGCTTCTCTCCCTGACTGAAGGGCAAAACCAGGATGGAGATCAAAACCAGAAGACCTTCATTAGTCTGCCTCTTTTGGTCGTAAATTAAATAAAAGCATTAAAATAGTCCATTTAAATTTGATTTTAAAATTCAATTTATGTAAATGGATTGTCTGAAGAAGATGGGGCCTCGTGTGACGCAGGATGGGGCATGGGGGTATTATTAGCCCTGACCTTTTCGGTGGGTACGCATTTAATTGCTTGCCAACAAGAAAAGTGTCGCTAGACTTTTTTCAGGCTGAAAATCCTATTAATCAAATTCATTTTGTTTATTTTCTGTCTTATCAAAGTCTCTTACAGTTATATTAAGCTTCCTTCAACTTCTTTTGAATGTCAGGATTTTTTTTCTTTTTTTTGCAAAACTGAGGAGCTAAGATCATCTGATCTTAGGATCTGAGGATTTAAAACTCACTTCGATCATATTTTCATCTACTTTTAAAATTATTTCCAGTGGTCTTCTAATTTTGAATATGCTGTTATTAACTGAAATCAAATTGTTTTTTGGGCATCATTTCTGCAGAGCTGCTGTAGTTTATTAGAAATTTGCCTCCATGTTGTGGGCGGGACCTTTGGCTGGAGCAATCCCGCCCGCCCTTCCCGTTGAGGAGGGCTCGGAGCAGGGAGTTTGTGGCCTCCCAGCATATTTTCTATGCATTTTTTTTCTGCTGATTCACAGTTTGAATAAAAATATACTAAAAACTGCCATTTCTAAGTTTAATTTTCTTGGCATATTTCTTAATCATCAGAAAAATGCCATAAGAACATGTTAAAAACACACAAAAAACTGAAATTATTGGAGCAGATTTGATCTTTTACTCATATATAATATATTTTTTTTATTATTTCCATCAATGGAATGACTTTTAAAGTAATTTCTTTGGGTTTTTTAGGCGAACATTTGCTCTCCAGATTGTTTTTAATGTAAGATTTATCTTTTGTTATGGAAAATTCCATCTTTGTTCAGTTCAAATCGCTAGTATTATCAGTTAAGCTCAATTATCCGTATTGACCAAGCAAATTGGTTTGGGGAAATTTAAAAAATAAACTGATGTGTCAGTGTTTTATGATTCCTGCAGTGGAGCTGTGCTTCCACAGCATGTAATTATCTCAGTGTTGTGGTTCCTGCTTGAGGGTAGTGTTGAAATCTAAAAGCATCTTCCTCTGTGGTGACTCAGCGATTTTCTTCTGCTGCATGTTTGTGAGACACAGGGAGCGCTTCAGGTCAGAGTTTGACAAAAAGTGGGTCATTGCTGTTGCTCTGTTTAACACACTGCTGTCATCAGGGCTCTGAACATCACTTGCAAAGAAGTTGGTCAGAATCAGAAACGTGCAACTTGATTAGTCATGTATATGTTTTTCATTACGATTATGAGACATTTATTTTAGGTATTCATGTGCACAATTAAAACATGTTCAGAAAAAGCTTTTAGATGGATTTAACGTAAAAATGCACAAGTGTAAAGAAAGTTTTATTCAAAGATGGAAAAGAATGGGCCTCCTGCACACTTTGTTTTTAACCCCTAAAAAAACTTTGATTTCTTTTCTCCTGCACGTGATTGTGATCAAATCCTTTTTCATGTTGAGGTTTTTGTTCTTCCAGCCTAATTAAACTTTACAGGGACAGCAGAGTTCACTTCCTAAACCGAAGGCCTCTGTGTTTGCTCATCTACAAACACAAAGGGCTCTGTCTGCTCTGTTTGTATGAGCACATTTGGAGCATGCAAACACACACTGCTTCCATCAGCGGCACTGCTTTTCCTCCACTTTCTTACCCTCCGTTTCACATTCTTTGCTCTCCCTCGCTGTCTTCCTCATTCCTCTTTCACTTCCTTTTCTTGCTGTACTTTGAGTGAAGCTAAACTTAACCGAATCTTACAAGGAGGCAGAAAGGAAGGGTGGGGCTGCGATTTGGGGGAGAGAATTAAAAAGACCATTTGAGGAAACAAATGCTTTATGAAATGATTAGAAGAATTTACAGAGGAAGAGGAGCAATGACAGAATATTGAAGTGGGAAGACTGGGAGTCTCCACCCTCTTTCTTTTCTCCTTCTGTCATCCAGCTCCCCTTCTCATGGCTGGCCTTATTTGGTCATGTTACTGCAGCTTAAAGTGGAGGACAGACATAGACAGAGTGGAGGAGGGATGGACGGATCGTTCCTATTTTTATTTTTTTCCCCCAAATCCCAGATAAAGAAATCTGCGGTCCAATAAGGTGTGCTCAGATAAAATTCAGAGGAGTGAGAAGGTCAGAACAACGAGAGAATCTTCTCCTGCTGCTTGCGATCTCTCATTCATTGTCTTCAGCTGCACTCAGAAGAGGAACTCTCCCGGGACAGAAGAGGAACTCGCCTAAAACTGTGTACACATGCAAATGAAAAAAAAGGCCTGCTTTCTCCTCCGGCAGGTTTCTGACGAGTCTATGAAAATGAGCCGCACAATCAAACAGCAGCATCTCATTGTTGCGAACTTCAGTTGATCTCACTGTAGCTCATCATAACACACAAACACACGGATGTTTCTGTGTCTTCAGCGGCTGACCGCAGGAGGCAGCGTCTTGTCACTGAGCTTGTAAAGCATGAGCACTCACAACACATGCCGTCCTTTCTTTCAGAGGCAGAAACATCTTTTGATCTCCATCCAGGACAAATATTAATGTGTTTGAAGTGCAAGCACACACGTGTCGCCAGGACTGAACAAAAGTGGCATCTGCTTGTGTGGCAAAGGCTTTGAATCCATGATTAGTTATCTATTATCCAGGCTGAGGATCTGTCATATATCACAACAGCAGCTGGGACTGCTTCCCTCTCCATCCTTTTCTTTTTTTAACTCTTCTCTGCTTGCTTTTGTTTTGTATAATTCACAGTAATCTAAAGCTCTGTTTGTTTTTTTTTCCTGCTCCTCTGTGCAGATTGTCTATTTAAGCTGTGCCCCNNNGCTAGTTTTGAAGGTAGAAACTGTACCTGCCTCTCTGACATGAGCTGGGAGCTTATTCCATAGAACAGGAGCTTGATAGCTGAAGGTAAGTGAAGTCAAGGACACAATCCTGCACACACACACAAAAACAACAAAAATAAAACAGACTTATGAAGGACCTATTTCTCAGGAATCTGCTTTGTTTAGGTATTATTTTTCATTTATTTAAAATTCATTTCAACAGCTTTTATTTTGAAAATGCACTGGCGGCATCACTCTACGCCCTTTTATAGACATTTTTTTAAAAGCCCTTTAATTCTTCTGTCATACCTTTCTGCCTCGGAAGCTCTCCTTCCACTCAGTCCGCTGCAACACAAAACCATTTAAAGGAATCCACCTGAAGATCACAATCTTTCCCGTGTTTTTACAAACATTTGAGCCCATTCTTCAGCCAAAACTTCACTGTTTGAACTCCACCTTTTCAGCCTGGAACTGGTCTTGTATTATTTTTGTACTAGTTACACAACTGTGATGCGCTGACTTGTTGTGAGATGGATTGTCTTTGTTTTCCTTCCCAGCATGCCGCAGACTTGGAGAAGAAGCAAAATGACT
The DNA here is from genome assembly GCF_002922805.2 of Oryzias melastigma. Lineage (NCBI taxonomy): Eukaryota > Metazoa > Chordata > Actinopteri > Beloniformes > Adrianichthyidae > Oryzias > Oryzias melastigma. The sequence goes on along the minus strand of NC_050512.1, from coordinate 5,902,234 downwards.
CTGAGAACAAAAAACTCCTCGGAACCGTTATTCAGTATGGAAACGTGATTCAGGTTTGTTTTTAAGCAAACGTGGCATCCTGCTGTTTATGGGCCAAATTGTTATCATTTTACCAAGATCTGATTAAACCTGGATCATATTTATAGAAGTCTAAAATACACCTTAACCAAAGCATGTTCATTTAAGCATGTTCTGGTAGCATTTTCTCATGATGAAAGACATATAAAGAGAAAATGTAGCTTAAAATTATATATGTAAGTATTTCTTCAAAAAAGGCTCTTGTAAAAAGCTTGTAGCAATGTCATAGGTGCTAGAGTTGGGGGGCCAAAATCTCCCTGCTCAGCTCCATTCCGATGCACTCACTTACAGACATAGATCCATGTACGACAGTTTTCTTTGTCTGAGCTGGTATTTAGATTAAAAGTGTACGGCTGGAACGCTTCAGTTTTGCTTGCCAGTTTTGTTGCACAGCTAATGTTAGCTTGGGGTTCTGAGGGGCTGTAAACAAGTGGGAAAGAGTGTAAAGAAAGGGATGATGGGACATGGAGGCAGGCTTACTCCACACAAACAGTCCCGCCCACAACTCAAAAGTGAACTTCTGAAAAACTTGCTGCTCTGCAGAAACTATATCCTAGAAAATTGTGCTTTTTTGGATGAAAAAATGCATAATTAAACTTAAAAGACCACTGAGAACGCTTTGAAAATAGATCAAAACATGACTTTTTTAAAAAGTTTTAGTTCAGTTTTTCCAACAAAAAAAAGCTTAAGCCACAAATTCAAATAATATAAAAATGTAATCATAAATAAAACATTTTACCTAATTTATCCTTGTAACAAAAATCAGATGTTTGTTTGCTTCTACTGATACTTATTTAAGATTTGTAAATAATAGCAAACCAAGTAGTACTACCTTTCCTTCTAATTGCTCATTTATTGAAGCTAAAACTAATCTCTTGAATGAAAGTAAATGTGTTTTATTTGAGATTTTTTATGCAAATGTTGAATTAAATTACTGACAATGAATTGCAGGTTGCTGGTTCCTGCAAACATGATTTATTTTATATGTAGTATGGAAATCCAGACAGAGAAATGTACCTGTAGTGATGGTTTTGCTCTAATCAGTATTGTAGTCATACGTGGAGCACCGCAAACACAAAATCTCACCAAGTATGTTGCTCTAGTTTCTTTAAATACCTCAAAACACTTGATAAAAGATAACACTGTCTTTACCTCACATCATATTCTCCTGCTGAGGTTTTATTTGTGAATGGTGAGAGGTTTTGTTTGACTCCAAACAATACAATTAGGTTTAACCGCAGGACATTTTAAAAGTAAACATATATATTTACACATATTTTTTAAGACAATTTTATCTATAAATGTTGTATTCTAGTCTTATGTTATGATTGTAGTCTAGAATTAAGGATAGTTGGTCTGTTTTTGCTCTTAAAATATGATAAAGTGTGTAAATACAATTGCTTTGAAAGTCTTTTCTGAGCAATAAAAGCCTTTTTAAGACAGAATATTTCAAAGTACCAGAACATTAAGTCTAAATATGACTTTTACAGCTAATATATAGACGGATATTAAAACTTCTTTTAAGGACTCTCACAAAAGCACAAATTCTATTTACTAGAGTAGTTCCATTGGCAGATTATAATGTGTTTTGAGAAGGACATTTTTCCAGTGAAGGGGAGGGGGCCTCAAAAAAACAGCTAATAACCTAAAAATAGTAACACATTTCCAACATGAATTAATCACAATGTGTCTATGGTGGACATTATCTTAGATATTGCATAGTGTGTTTCCTGAAAGTATTTTGTTTTTGCCTCAGCTGCTTCACCTGAAGAGCAATAAATACCTGACGGTGAACAAACGCCTGCCAGCGCTGCTGGAGAAGAACGCCATGCGGGTGATGCTGGACACGGCCGGAAACGAGGGCTCCTGGTTCTACATACAGCCCTTCTACAAGCTTCGCTCCATCGGCGACAGTGTGAGTCTTGAAGTTTGTGCAAACATTGAGCTTAAGGTCACGGGGGACTCTGCTGCAAGAGTCTGAGATGTATTAAAAAATTGATATTTTGTTTAAAATGTGTGGTACTCCTATTCTTATTTTGTTAGGATTAAAAAGTGTTGTACTGATTTACACTCAAAAACTAAAATTTTCACTTGCAATGGATTTTGGATTTTAGAAAAGAAAGATGCATCAAATCTGTTCTTCAATTTTTTTATCTAGAGACAAAATCTATATTTGTGATTAGTTACTAGAAGTGAAATGTCTGAAGTAGGCATGTCCAAAGTCTGGCCAATTGGCAAAATGCGGCCCTCTTCGGCTTGCAGTTGACTGCCATAAAATAAATAAAGTGTGGCCCCCAGCACTTTCTAAGAACTAAATTTTCTTGATTGTGATTAGATGTTATAAGCTGCTGTAACCTGTGGAGACAACCTGTGGCTACTTGACCTTCAGGGCCTTAAGATTCAAATGAGATCAACAGATTTATTTGTTTGTTTGATCAAAATCCCTTCTGAATTAGATTGTGGTTATTTAAATTTAGAAGTTTACAGTGAGCATTCACCATAACAGTGAATATATTTCATATGAACCCATATTTCATTTGGACTTAATGTTTTTCCTAAACTTTTTCCTTGTTTTACTTCTGATCTTCAAATATCCAATTTACACTAAGTTTAAGAAAAAATGTATTTAGATGTTTTTCTGTTCTATATGAAGAAATAAAAAGTCTCCTATTGCAAACAAACTTCATTAATACTTCATTTCCATTTCATGTTATTATTATTATTAAATCGTTCTTGAAGGTTTTAAGATTTTAACTTAAAATTTGAGAATTCCTTAAAAAAATGATGTTTGCTGCAGACACGAAGAACCATCTTGAATGTTCGGCACATTTTCTTTACATTTCATTTAAATCTATGGTTGTTAACGTCTTTTTTTTTAAGAATGTGCCGTGCTTTTATTTTCATGTTTCATTTTCATGTAACTTCCTGTCTGGTTGGTTCCTTGAAGAGAAAATGAAATGTGTTTCACTTATCTGTCTCACCAAATGATTGATCTGATTACAATGTAAATGAAAGCGGTTCTTAAAGGCAGATAGCTTTAAAACCTGTCGTGTCGTCTCCCTACTTCCTTGTGTTGAAGTTTAATTTAATAAACTTGAGAACAGCCGGTTCAACTTGAAACAGATCTCTTTTGTTTGTCCCCCATTTTTTCTTTGAACCAAACCTTCTTCCCTTTCAGGAAAACACATTTGGAATATTACCAACAGTCAGAAATATTTCCTTAATAGTCTTAGAACATTTAACTTTACAGCTCTAATTTCCTTGTATTGGGGTATTCGACAGTATCGAGTGTTAAGTGACACAGTGTGTTTGTGCAACTGCAGGTGGTGATTGGAGACAAAGTGGTTCTCAACCCAGTGAACGCCGGTCAGCCGCTTCATGCCAGCTCCCACCAGCTTGTAGATAACCCAGGATGCAATGAAGTGAGACTGATGCTTGCACTTTTAAAACAAAAAAAAAAAATCACAAAAAAATAAATGAATTAAGCAAATATTTCCTCCTTTTCTGCTTTAGGTTAACTCTGTGAACTGTAACACGAGCTGGAAGATCGTCTTGTTCATGAAGTGGGGTGACAATCAGGAAGTTGTGCTCAAAGGGGTACGTCACACGCTACAGTAAAGGATGCACTTCAAACTGTGGGTGTTGTGTAATGTTGCTCATCAGATCTGAGGGGGCTGCATGCTTTGTTTGTTTCTATTTTGGGATATCAATCTGCTGCAGATGCTCACAGAAACAGTTCTCTGTGACTCTTAGAGCGTTTTAAGACTTTGATGACGTTCAACTCTTTACAGTCCACTTTAGTCAAACATTTCAAGATTTTAGCAGTGAACAACCACCATACATACTTAAAAGGAAATATAAGCTAAAAAAGCTAACTGTTAAAATGTAAGTTTATGCCACCTAACTAGTATTTTTTGCAAATGGCTTCTATTTTTTATGTACTAAATTTTAATATATTTTTATTGCAGTGACAAAAACAATCTATATTAAATTGAAATGACTCATGATATTTATATATATATATTTTTATAATAAAATGGGGACAACTTGAGAATATGAACTTAGTGTATTAGTTGGCCCATCTAGCACTTATTCTTAGAAGATTAAGCTAAATTTTTGTTTCCAAAAACAACATTTTTAGATGTCTGAATATACTCACGTAATTTGTGTTTTTTTTTTTTGTGTGTGTTGTTAAATCAAGTTTTTCAGTTGTAAAAGCTATGGAGCAAAATGATTATGGCTCATTATAATAATAATGTACTAAAAAAAATTATAATCTGTGATCTTAAACAGTTGAAAAAGTTTAAGACCCACTCCACTGAAAATCTTGGTTTTGATGTTTTTAACATGATCTTCTAGCTTTTTTCTCATGGTGGAGGACCTGTACTAAATAATTTAGGATTAAAACTGCATATTTGCGTATTTCTTAATTCAAATTGTGTTGGAACAGGAGCAGAGAAACCGCCGGTTCGAAAAAGCTCAGATTTTTGACACAGCAATGAGCCAAACTGGCAACTTGTAGACAAACAGATCCATTAACATCTTCATTTTCCTGAGATGCCATCTGGCTCAAAACTGTACGGCTGGATGACTCCAGTATTGCTGGGCATTTCTTTTTAGCTACGCTAATATTAGCTTGGGCGTGTGAGGTGCTATAAGCTAGTGGGAGAGAGTGAAAACAAAGGGAAATCAGCACAGAACTTTCACACATACAGTCCAGCCAACAACTCAGAAGCAAATTTCTAATGAGCTCCTGCTGCTCTGCAGTAAATGTCTTCAAAATGACACATGCTTTTTAATTTTGGCTGCATAGTCATATTAATAATTAAAAAAAAAACACTGGGAACAATTTTACAACAGAAAATAATTTAGTTGGAGTGAGACCTGGTCAAAAATCTTGAATGTCTAGAAACAAGGTTTTCAATCTTTGCAAGTATCAGATGGTTTGCAGTGAACAAAACTTTCTCTTTCTCTTCAGGGGGATGTGGTGCGCTTGTTTCACGCCGAGCAGGAGAAGTTTCTCACATGTGACGATCACAGAAAAAGGCAATACGTCTTCCTCCGTACTACCGGACGCCAGTCAGCCACATCTGCAACCAGCAGCAAAGCATTATGGGAGGTGGAAGTAAGTGTTTTCAAACACGGCCTGCGTAGAGACTTATTTTCCATAAACTCATCTTTAATAAACGAGCTTCTCTGATACCAGGTGGTACAGCATGACCCGTGCCGAGGGGGGGCAGGTTACTGGAACAGCCTGTTCAGGTTTAAGCACTTGGCCACTGGACACTATTTAGCTGCAGAGGTCAGTTTGTCTGCTTTTTTTAACTCTTAAAAGATGCCAAAAAATACAGAGTAAATTGCTTTTGCATTTTTCCAGGTCAACCCAGAATATGAGGAGGAGGGTCTTGATAACCGCTCTTCAGTAAGTACACTTCTGGATTTTTTTGTTAATAATAAGATAAGGTAGGTTCAGTTCTGAGAAAAAAAACAGTCAGAACATCCAAACAAGTATTCCTGCTGTCATTTTAATAGCTGTGGACAATAAATGTTGATTAAAAAAGATTAAATCAGAGCCTCAGAGTGTGTACACCAACGACCAGAAGGTGGCAGGCTTTTACTATTAATATCTGCCTTGTAGCTTTAAGAGTGTTTAGCATTTTCTATTGAGTGTATAAAGAGTAATGAGTCAATTTATTGTTTTTTTTGCTCATTCACATCAGTTAAATGAATGACATCAAATGTACGAAGTAGTAATGTAGTCATAAATGCAACAAATTTACTCATTATTGTTCTGCCATGTCTGAAAAAATCTTTCACTACAGGAAAGGTTATCTGAGTTTGTTGAAAGTCCTCCATTGTGGCTCTTTGGTTGAAGAAAAAATTAAAGTATTTACATTTTTAAAAAATTACTATAACGCAAAAAACAAAGTGTAAAGTCAAAAAAGCAAACTAATTCAACAACAGTTGAAGCACAATTTGTATTTTGGATTTTTGAGCAACGTTAACCACAGAAAATCAATAGTAGGTCAGAAAGCACAGCCAGAATTAAAGAGATTTTCTGTTTTTGAACAAATTCAAGGATTTTGAGTATAACATAGTTAAAGAAATACAGTAAGGGTTACTTCGTTAGCTCTGATTTAATATCTGGAGTTAGATTTATGAATTTCTGGAAGAAATTGCACCACAAAGGGAAAAATGCAACTTTTTTTATTTAATCAAAGCTTCATTTGCAGTGTTGAAGTGCAAAATTTATTTTATTTTAAAAAGAAGTCACATAAACCTCTGTCAAAAGTTATAAACTACTACTAAAATATTTTCTTTTTCATGTCTATTTTTTATTTATGCAAAAAAAAACATTTAATTTAAATGTTTCATTATAGTAATAATAACATAAATACAAATTTTACTTTTCTAAAGGTTGGAGTGAGACTTAGAAATCTACCTGAATGGCTCTCTTAGAGTTAAATGTTGAGGCTAGACTGTTCTGTTGTTTCCATCTTCTGTCTGCTAAGTTCTGTTTTTCTGTTTAGCTTGACTCAGAACACGAAGCTCTGCGAGCTCGTCTGAGAAACGCCCAGGACAAAGTCATGTACGCGCTGGTGGCGGTTCCTGATGGAAACGACATCTCCTCCATATTTGAGCTGGACCCCACCACCTTGAGGGGCGGGGACTCACTTGTTCCCAGGTGAGAAAGCTTTCAGTAACACCAGGCTCACTAAAAGAGGAGCTTTCCTCGACCTATAGTGAGTTTGTAATGTCGCTGTAGGAGTTTTAACAGTAGACTTCCTGCACATGATGCTGATAAGAAACTATGAAATTAAACTGAATGAAACACCCTCAAGAACAACCTTTAGAAATAGAGATAACCCCAAATAACTTGAAAGCACTGTGAAAACCTGCATGTTTTATTACAGGATTGGAGCTGCAGGAGAACTTTGAGTGCTCTCAATGACAGGTTTTCCTCCTACAGTCCAAAAACAGGCAGCTCACTCCATAGAGAAGCAGATGCAAAAATGCCATCCCATTTTCTATTTTTTACTCACAGGAGATACTTCCTAAAAGAAAGATAATTTTCTTGTTGGTGAGCAGGTTAACCATCACAATGCCACAAAACACAGTTGCAGTAAGCACTGATTGAAAAACAAAACACACATCAAAAATGTATATTTATGTAAAGATATATCAAAGTCATAAAATAGATAGTGCATATGTTTATTTTTTTATGATAATAGCTACTTTTACAGTTATTTATATAATTATGCAAAGAACTTTGAGGTGCTCTTTAGCAGGAATAGTGCTTTTTCTTGTACAGTTGGGTCATCTG
>NC_050512.1:5893034-5894676 GCF_002922805.2 Oryzias melastigma | reverse complement strand
ATAGAGTTAAATTGAATCATTGAATCATTATTGATTTAGTGGAAAACAAAAAACTTTGGGTTTCATTAAATCAAACTTAATTCATAAAGCAAATTTCATACTCATGCAACACAAAGTGTTTTAAAAAGTAAAGACTTTTTTAATTTAAAAAACAAAACCAAAAATGAAGACTTTTACACACAGAAAACCCTTTAAAAATAACTTAGAAATAGCATAAACCTCGTCTGAGAAAAGCATTTGTATTTATGTTTTCTCTCCACACTGAGAATGAAATAAACTAAGTTAAAAATAAAATAAACTGAACTAAAAATGCAGTGAAGAACATAACAACTACAGTTAGTGTTTCTATATTTCTATCCAGAGTTGACATTCTATATTAATCTGCAGCTGTGGTTTAATCAAGTGTCCACCTTTTAAGGAGAATATCAGAAAAATCAGCTGTACTTTTTATTTCTTCATGGACTTCAGTTGTTTTCTTTCAGACCCTTTTTAATTATTTTCAATGTTTGTCATTTAGTTACAATGTCAAAAACAATAACAAAGAAACCCTGTCTTACTTTCAGAAACTCGTATGTGCGCCTCAGACACTTGTGCACCAACACCTGGGTTCACAGCACCAATCAGCCCATTGATAAGGAGGAGGAAAAGCCCGTCATGCTGCGGGTAATTCTCCCCGTTCCTTTCATTTAATCTCTCAATTTGAACCTTTGGTTTAGAGACAAATGACTAACTGAATAGCTCGAATAAATACAAATAAAGATGTGTACTGATTTTCTGGGTCAAGATTGGCACTTCTCCACACAAAGAGGACAAAGAAGCTTTTGCCATAGTGCCCGTCTCCCCGGCTGAAGTCAGAGACCTCGACTTTGCAAACGATGCCAGTAAAGTGCTGGCTTCTATCGCTGGAAAGCTGGAAAAAGGCACCATCACACAGAACGAGAGGAGGTACATCACACAGAATACATTTTGTTGTAAAGTCATGTGATTTTTTTTGTTTTTTTTAATATCTTTCATTTATGGTGAATACATTTAGAGCTGTGACCAAACTTCTGGAGGATTTGGTGTTCTTTGTGGTGGACATTCCCAACAACGGACAGGATGTTCTGGAAATCATGGTTAACAAACACAACCGGGAGCGGCAAAAAGTTATGAGAGAACAGAATATTCTCAAGCAGGTAATAAAAGGAAAAACAGTCCAGCATGTTCTTTGTTTATCTGTTTTTTGTAAAAAAATAAAAAAATAATTAGCCCATTCCTTTGACTTTACCTCCTACAATTTGATTCTTGCGTTCAGATCTTCAAGCTGCTGCAGGCTCCGTTCACCGACAGCGGGGACGGGCCCATGCTGCGCCTGGAGGAGCTGGGAGACCAGCGCCACGCCCCCTTCAGACACATCTGCCGCCTGTGCTACAGGGTCTTACGCCACTCGCAGCAGGACTACAGGAAGAACCAGGTAGAGTTTCAGGCCTGAGTATCTTTCGAAGCCCCACAGGATGCCAACTGGTCTCAGTTTATGAGCTTTTACATATCAAAACATTCAAAAATTAAAAATACCCATGATACGGTTACACAATCACACAGCAGAAGCTGGGGCTGCATCTGACTTCCACCTGTTGGTTCAGTTTAATAACATTTGCAGACA
>NC_050512.1:5883026-5892926 GCF_002922805.2 Oryzias melastigma | reverse complement strand
TCATATTTACATCCAGAAAACCTGTTCAACTCATTGTCAGATCCAGCTATTTCTGTGGATGCAGAAAAAGCCCAAATCACCAGTTATTCTGGTGGTTCTGCTGAGGAGGTTGGACAAAATTCTACAATATGCTTTTAATAGTAATAGGAATAAGCTTTATTGTCACTGTGACATTTTAAATGCTCAACTCCAGAAAGGTCCTTACAATCACATGTTCAGAAAGAATTTAAACACAACACAAGGTGCTCTATTTATGGCATGTTTAAAACAAAACACAGAAAGAAAAAGAAAAACACTATTCCATATTAGTCAATTGCAAAAATTTGCCCATTTGTTGTAGAAATTAGTCAGCTTATTCCACTTATTCCACAGTTTGTCCATTTCAGCAGCCCTTCTTGACACATCACACCTGAAACCTTCCTTTACCCGATCCAACCTGCTTGCACTCACCTCTTTACCTATTTTGCACACTCCCTGTTGCTCTAGAGACTTCAAGATGAAGAAGTTCTCCACCATCTTCACCTCTGAATGTCCTGTAAATCTCATTTTCCAAAACCTTCTGTCATCCAAAATGTATGTTTTTCTTTTCCTGCAGGAGTACATCGCCAAACAGTTTCGCTTCATGCAGAAACAGATCGGATACGACGTCCTGGCAGAAGACACTATCACAGCTTTGCTTCACAACAACCGCAAACTGCTGGAGAAACACATAACAGCCGCAGAGATCGACACGTTTGTCAGCCTGGTGCGCAAAAACCGCGAGCCCAGGTTTGTGCGTGTGCAGTTTAGTAGACCCCGGTTGATCTGATGAGAATGTTTTTTGCTTTTCTTGATGCTCCTCAAAAGCTTTTGAAAAAGATCTCATATTCAACATGTTTGAGGTATTTTAACCTCCCTTTTAACATTTATGTGTTTGTGTTAATCTCCAGGTTCCTGGACTACCTGTCAGACTTGTGCGTGTCAATGAACAAGTCCATCCCTGTCACCCAGGAGCTCATCTGCAATGCAGTGTTAGATCCAGCAAATGCAGACATCCTCATAGAAACCAAGTGAGTCAGCTCTTCTGCTCCTCCTGTCCATGCTAATAGCCATTGGATAAAATGAAATGAAGATGTTTGTCATCAATATTTCTATGCGCTTTTTATGCAAACATTTTTCCTCCTCAAATATCTTTTGCAGATTGGTTCTTTCAAGGTTTGAGATTCAGGGAGCTCCACTTGGGGAAAACTCTGTGGAGTCAGAGGAGGATGAGGAGGAGGTGTGGTTGTTCTGGAAGGATAAAAAGCAGGAAATCCGCAGTAAAAGCATCAGGGAGCTGGCCCAGGATGCCAAGGAAGGTCAGAAAGAGGACAAGGAAGTGATCAGTTACTACAGGTGATTCCTGCATCTTAATGATTCTTATTTAAATGATTCATTGACAAAATAATTGTTTTTGACATTGAAAATATAAATAAATTCTTCTCCAACTTGCATGCAAATGTTACAGATATCAGCTGAACCTGTTTGCCAGGATGTGCTTGGATCGTCAATACCTGGCAATCAACAAGATCTCCTGCCAGCTGGATGTTGACCTGATCCTGCGATGTATGTCAGATGAAGATCTGCCCTATGACCTCCGTGCGTCTTTCTGTCGAATGATGCTGCACATGCACGTGGACCGCGACCCCCAGGAGCAGGTCACACCTGTCAAATATGCCCGGCTGTGGTCAGAGATCCCCTTGAAGATCTTCATTGAAGAGTGAGAAAACGGTCAAATACTAATTTGTCATTTTAACCCTTTAACACTTGAGGTGTCGCCGGTGACGCTCAGACACAAAATCTTGAACATGCTATAACTTTTCAACCGTTAACACAATCAACGTAATTCCTGTAGATTTTGAAGGAGAAAAGCGGCTTGCGCACTTTTCTTGTTCAGAATCTGCTGGAATAACAATGTCCCAAGTCATGACAAACGAAGGTTTGTCACAGTGGGTGGAGACTCCAACTCAACCAGGACCTGCAGACAAAAAGGGGAAGCACACACAAAGACACACCGGACTGAAAGAGGGAAAGATCGTGGTCGTAACACCCCCCACCACATAAAAAAACCCAACAAGCTTCTTAAAAAAGTACTCAGTCCAAAATATTAAGAAGAAGATGAACAAAAGGAGGAGGAGGCCAGCCACTCCCAGGGATACACATACATCCCGGACGAGAAGTTGTCACAACCGGCTTGAATAAAAGTCACGTCAAACAGAAGGGAGACTGTGTAAGGATTAACTAAAGGTTTATTTTAACATAGAAGAAACCTAACTAAATCTGCAAAGAAAAGGTAGATGGGTTGGAAAGGCTGCAGCTTCATCTACCAGGTGGGAGAGAGTGACACCAAAACTCCCAGCAGCTTTTATACCCTGTGTGCTATTGGTCAAGTCTGCCCAGAGGCCTGGAAGAAGGGAAGACCGGAGTCGTAACAACAGTTAAAAATGACAGTAACTCAAAGAACATAAACACTGGAGCTCTGGTGTTAAAGGGTTAAATGTTTTTTTTCTGTTTCTGAGGACAGGTCCTGTTCAAAACAAAAAAATCATTTAAATCATTTTCTTTTACATTTCTATAATTTCTTGTTTTTTTTTTTTGTTTTTTTTTGTAGCTATGACAACGACGGGACGTCCAAGGATGAAATTAAAGAGCGATTCTCACAGACTATGGAGTTTGTTGAAACCTACCTGAGAAATGTTGACAGTCCAAACTTATCTTTTGGAAACAAAGAGAAGAACAAGCTCACGTTTGAGGTCAGTCTGACCATAAAAAATATGATCTTTTCAACTGTGAAATAGGCAAACCTCCCTAATATTGTATTGTTTTCTCCTGAACAGGTGGTGAATTTGGCCAGGAACCTGATTTATTTTGGTTTCTACAACTTCAAAGACCTGTTGAGACTGACCAAGATCCTGCTTGGAATCCTGGATTGCGTCCATGCCAGCGCCATCTACTCTTTCAACAAGCAGGACAAAGAAGACAGCAAAGGTAAAAAGGCTGTGGGGAGCTCAGACTTGGAGTTGACCTGCAGGTTTGCTGATGTTTGTATTTGTGCGCTCGTGTTTCAGGCAGTAATGTGATGAGGTCCATTCACGGTGTGGGGGAGCTCATGTCGCAGGTTGTCCTGAGAGGAGGCGGCTTCCTTCCCACGACCTCAGTCAACACTTCTAATGGAGACGCAGTGAAAACGCAGATTGAACCAGAGAAACAGGACATACTTGTCATGGACACAAAGCTAAAGATCATTGAAATCCTGCAGGTGGATAAGATACTACTTTACAAATCTAAAGCATAAATTGAGCTGATATCTTATGATCCGTTTCTTTCTGCAGTTCATCCTCAACGTCCGTCTGGACTACAGGATCTCCTGTCTGCTGTCGATCTTTAAGACGGAGTTTGATGAGAGAAACTCCCAGAGTGACTTATCCATAAATGGAGTAGTAGAGAGCCAAAACAACATGCCAGGTCAGAAACCCTCAAATAAGCATCACATGATCAATTGTGGATCAAACCAAGCTTTTCTAACCCAAACCATGTCAAACACAAAGATACTTTTGCACAATTTAACTCTTTTAAGACCCACTCCGATCATCTTTTGATCTATTTTAAAAGCATTCCCAGAGATCTTTTAATTATGATTATACTTTTTTCAGCCAAAAATCATAAAAAGGCTAGAGCTGCTACGCTAGCTTGTTGCATACACAAATTTGGATGCTATATTAAATAGGCTAAGAATCCCGTTTATTGCTGTGCTCCAATTGTACAAACTGAGCTGAAAAAACAAGGATGTGACTTTTCACAAGTAAATAATTACTCTCAGCTGATAAAAAAGAACTTATTAACATTTTAACAAGATCTGAGTCAGTTCACTTTTAATAATGAACGTTCGACCTGGTCTTTTAGCTTTTTCAAAGTCAATGGCAGCTTTAAACCAAGCACTATTTCGACGTTTTCTGAAGGAACACCGATCTTTTTTGTTTTATGGAGGATTACTGTGGTATTTGTATGTGTGTTAGATCTCAGATCAGACCAGACAACCCGGTAGTAAGCAGATTACTAAGCGGAGGAAAAGAAACTAACCACTACAAACTACTGAATTTCCTCAGTAGTAGCTAGAAGGAAGAGGGAACAGCCCAGCACTAGCATTCTATGGTCATATTTCTGTACTGACATGTCCAATATGGCGTCGCGCTTTACATATCTTGGACAATGGTAACAGGCTAGCATAGCATCTCTAGCCATACAACACATTGGTTAAAACATTACGGGTGTAACTATAATGACAAGTGATATCAGACCCATCCAGCCTCAAACAAAGACATTCATAGATCTAATCATCTGAAGTGGATGCATCAGAATGGAGTGGAGCAGGGCGATTGTGGGCCACCCATTGTATTTTCTATGTAAATCTTTTTAAACTAGAAGTTTTTTTTTCCTGATTACCAACAATTTGAATAAAGAAATACTCTGAAATTCTGTTTTAAGCATAATTTTCTTTAAATTCATATTCCACCATGAGAAAAGAAACACAAGAACATGTTAAAAACACCAAAAATATGATTTTCATCAGAGTGAGTATTTAATGAGCCTTTTTCGTGAACAATACTGTATTATTTTCCTCTTGCTATGCAGGCGCTTTGGATTTTGAGCACATGGAAGAGCAGGCAGAGGGGATCTTTGGTGGCAGGTAAAGTCTCAAATAAAACAGTAGGAAAGTGCTTTTTTTCTTGTCCCTGTTTGGATTTGAGCCTGTAATTTGCATATGTTCAGTGAGCAAAACACCCCATTGGACCTGGATGATCACGGCGGTCGGACCTTCTTGCGGGTCCTGCTGCACCTGACCATGCATGACTATCCTCCACTGGTGTCCAGAGCACTGCATCTACTCTTCAGGCACTTCAGTCAGAGGCAGGAAGTTCTGCAGGCTTTCAAGCAGGTAAAACAGTGTTACCCATCCAGGCAAGAACAATCAGTATCTATATCTAAGGCGTGTTTGAAGACCTTTGTTTGAAAAGTGAAACTGAGCTCAGAGGATTTCAATAACGGTAACCTTTTTTGATAAACTGTTCTCTTTTGCTCACCTAAATCCCTCCAACTCTGCATTTCCAGGTGCAGTTGCTGGTCACAAGCCAAGATGTGGAAAACTACAAACAGATAAAGTCAGATTTGGACCAGCTACGCTCCATCGTAGAGAAGTCTGAGCTGTGGGTGTACAAGAGGTTGGGGCCAGATGAGGGCATGGATGTTGGAGATGCTCTCTCTTCTGAACATAAGAAGGTGCAGCACGTTTGATGAACATTTAAAACGGAGGGTCACACATGACTTCTAAATCATGCTCATTCCTGCAGGGAGACTCTGGATCCACAGAGAAAGGAAAGAAACCTGAAAGCACCAGCAGTTACAACTACAGAGTGGTCAAAGAGGTATCAGCATCATTGCTAATTTCAAAATGTTGTCTATTAACACCAGCTGTTGTGTTCTATCACCTATTTCTTGTACTTTCTTCAAAGATCCTGTTGCGACTCAGCAAGTTATGTGTCCAAGAAGGTCCGACGGGTCGGAAGAACAGGAAGCAGCAGCAGAGACTGCTCAGGAACATGGGAGCTCATGCTGTGGTTCTTGAGCTGTTACAGATCCCTTACGAAAAGGTAACGTAACCTGCAGGTTGCATGTCTCTGTGCTGGATTACATAAAAGGCTTTGACCTCAGCTGTCGCCACTTTCAGGGAGAAGACGTGCGCATGCAGGATATCATGAAGCTGGCACATCAGTTTCTGCAGAACTTCTGTGCAGGAAACCAGCAGAACCAAGCGCTGCTCCACAAACACATCAATCTCTTCCTCAATCCAGGGGTGAGCTAAGATCATTCATGACCTGCTCTGTGCCTTAGTCACACCTGACCTCATGGGTGGATATGGGATTCTGTGGGTAAAAAATGGGTAGGCAGGGGGGAAAGCACAAAATTTTAGGATTGTAGACCACTTGGTAGGGCTGGGCGACAAATCCGTTTTTCAATTTATTAGAATTTCCTCTTTAGAAAGAATTGTTTTGGGGAAAATCTGGATTTGTTTCCAACTTGTTCTCAAAACAGGAGCAGTTTCTTCAGCTATATGGAACAGGTATTTGGTATATCTTCAGGTATATGGAACCCAAATTTTTCCCCTACCCCTATGGTTTCTTCCTACCCATACATTTACCCCTCCAAGCGGAGGGATATTGGAAAAATAGTGTCTTCAAATCTGGACATTATGAACGATCAATGACATCATCAATAGTTGCCAGCCATCTACATAAGCCCATAGCTGCCGGCGCTCAGGAAATGCATAGCAACATTGGTTTTATAACTTTACAAAGTCATGATAAAAATGCAAGAGTCAATACTTACATTTAAAAATAAACTTCTGTGCTTCAAGCACAATCACATGGAAAAAATGGGTTTCTCCTCCATGTCATAGGCTTGATATGGATCACCTTACTGGTGGAGGAATAGCCAAAAAAAACACGTTTTAGGTAGTGAATGAATTCAGATTCAGCTGCAACTTCAGACTTGGAGCAAAAAAACCACACGATGCAAAATCTGTTTGACGGCTGTTGCTTCTAAATGTGGGAGTGCCACCGATTTGTTTCAACACCTGAAACTGAGGTACTTTGTCAAGTGGGAGAAGTGTTTCTCTCTACAAGAGGCTCAAGCTAGTGGAAGCTCACACAACACCTGCTGCATTGTTTTACAAGATCTTTAACGATTGTATTTATCTGCTCTTTGAGTTCAGGTCAACTCCAAAAGGAGGTTTTACAATAAAATAGCTTTTTTTTGTGAAATATATTCTGCTATTTTTCAATTTTGCTTAAAAAAACAGAGAGGTATAAAAAAGGGATTAAAATTGGAAATTTGATGTGAAAAAAATCAAAGATTTTATTTTTAGAACTTGTCGCCTATCCCAGCATTCGGGGAGCTGTAAAGCAAAAATGTACTTGCACATTTTTTCTATGGGCATGCTGCGGGTGACAGGTTGTAGCCAACAACACAAAAGAGTAAATAAGGGTGA
Organism: Oryzias melastigma; assembly: GCF_002922805.2. Taxonomy (NCBI): domain Eukaryota; kingdom Metazoa; phylum Chordata; class Actinopteri; order Beloniformes; family Adrianichthyidae; genus Oryzias; species Oryzias melastigma. The sequence continues at coordinate 5,885,863 of NC_050512.1, read as the reverse complement.
AGTAGGTGATAAACATGCACATTGTATGGATTTTTCATATAACACACTATGCAAGGAGCCCGTTAGTGCTGATCAAGCACAGACCCGGACAACCCAAAAACCCGCAGCACCTGTACGGGTCAACCCCCTGTACGGCATGTGACTAAGGCCTTTAAAGTCTCATACCAACTATTTTTTTCTATTCCAAAATTGTTCCCAGTGATCTTTTATTTATTATTATGCAATTTTTAGAGAAAATCAAAAAGCCTTTGTCATTTTTTAGGACATATTTTATGCAGCACAGAAGTAGCTCATTAGAAATGCAATTCTGGGTTGTGGGTGGGACTGTTGGTGAAGAGCAACCATAACAGTTTTGAACCCAGAATTGTAATTCGCTACAGCACGAGTGTTGAACGTTCATCATGTCTCGTACACATAAGTGTGAGCAAGGGGGAGCGGAGACTTTGGCACGCCCATTTTATTAGCTTGTTCAAACCTTGTCTAAGGATTTTCAAACAAACAGTTTCTGATCCAACGCGATTTGAATTAAGAAATACTCAGAAATGCAGTTTTAATCGTAAATTATTTTATGAACATGTTAGAAACACAAAAAATAAGTTTCATTGGAGTGGGTCTTTAGACTAATAAAAATCCACAGTTGTGACTGCAGCTCAATGCTTCTACTGTCTGTTTGCTTTTGTAAAAGATCCTGGAAGCGGTCACCATGCAGCACATCTTCATGAACAACTTCCAGCTGTGCAGCGAGATCAATGACCGCGTGGTTCAGCACTTTGTCCACTGCATTGAAACACACGGCCGTAGTGTGCAGTACCTCAAGTTCCTGCAGACCATCGTCAAAGCAGAAAACAAGTTCATCAAGAAATGTCAAGACATCGTCATGGCCGAGGTTTCTTTCTTCACCGTTTCCTTAATTGTTCCAGTTAAGACCCAGTCTCCTTCTGATATCGTATCCTATTTTTTCCACAGCTGGTGAATGCCGGAGAAGACGTTCTAGTCTTCTACAACGATCGGGCTTCCTTCCAGACTCTGGTCCACATGATGCAGTCAGAGCGGGATCGGATGGACGAGAACAGCCCGCTGATGTACCACATCCACCTGGTTGAGCTTTTGGCCGTTTGCACTGAAGGCAAGAACGTCTACACGGAGATCAAGTGCAACTCGCTGCTACCGCTGGACGATATAGTGCGGATTGTTACCAATGAAGACTGCATCCCTGAGGTGAAACCAGCATCTCACCAACAGAGACGCAAAATATTATTAATAAATATAACACATCTGATACTCTAGTGCTTTGATTCATATCAGCCACACTCATCCATTGACCCCAGTCTTCCTCTTCCAGGTGAAGATCGCTTACATCAACTTCCTAAACCACTGCTATGTAGACACTGAGGTGGAGATGAAGGAGATCTACACCTCCAACCACATGTGGAAACTCTTTGATAACTTCCTGGTTGACATCTGCAGAGTAAGAAGTCTTGTAATTGTTTTAAAAATCACAATCCCACTGAATAAATCTTTGAGCTTTGGGGTCATTTGTGTTGCATTTAGGTGTGCAATAGTACCAGCGACCGCAAACACTCAGACATCATTCTGGAGCAGTACGTGACGGAGACAGTCATGAGCATTGTGACCACCTTCTTCAGCTCCCCTTTCTCCGATCAGAGCACCAGCCTGCAGGTAAACATGTGTGGCAGTCCAGCTGCAGAGGAACAACAAAATGTTTATCTTGAATGGAATAAAACTTACTGACAAAAAAACACACTTTTTTTGTGTATAAAAGAACCTAAACAAAAATGATCACTTCTTTTTAGTTTTCTTAATCTATTGATTAAACCATTCCCTTAGTACATACAGATTGATTGGGACATTAATTATCAAAATTTAGACATTTTCTAATCTAATTAACTCAACGATTTTCCATTCAGCTATTATATTTTGGAAAATAAATGTAACCACATCATCATTTTGTGTTCTTCTACCCACTTCTGAGTGTTTTTATGTGTTGAGTCTTTGTCATTTGGTACAAAAAACATCTTAATGCAAAGATGGGTTTTTTTGTTTAGAGCCATTCAAGAAGCGTGGTTCATTCAAAGGCACTTTTCACAGAAAAATAATTACTAAGTCCTCATCGATGCAGATTACAACCACACAAAACAAGATCAAACATGAAATAAAGCACTGCAGCTTCATCTAGTGTTTCACGTGTTTTGCTTAAGACACACTCCTCCTCTACTCTCAATTAAATCTCTTCTTGGTGATTTAGCTGAAAGATGACAGTCAACTTTCTCCTCTTCTGGTTGAAGTTTAAATGTCCTTTGTAAATATGCAGACATTCGTATTAAGGCATAGAATAGAATAGAACCTGAAGTACAGTCTCTGTTAAAGGGCTATTTTGGTTGCCTGTCATGTTTTTTGGGTCTCCAGCTAAAGTAGTAAAGCACTTGTGAAGCAGCATGCTGGTCTTACTGCAGGTTCTTTCCCAAAAGGATCAAGTTTAGCTCTAATTTTAAGACCAACTCTGATAAAAATAATGTTTTTTGAAGTTTTGTATGTGTGACATTTTTCTTAAAAAACAAATGCAATAAGAAATCATTTCATTTTTGCTTTTCTGAGTATTTCTCCTTTTAGATTGCTGTCAGTCAATCACGCTAGTAAGACACAGCTATAATCATGAGAAAGGGGGATCAAGGACAGAGCTATTCAGCTCAGCACCAACGGCCATCCCAATGTAGGGGAGATTTCAGAAACAGGCTTTAAAAAAACATGAAATATGGCAATTTAAGATATTGAGGTTGTGGGATTTTGGCTAAAAACTTCATGATCATAATTCAAAC
>NC_050512.1:5877783-5882939 GCF_002922805.2 Oryzias melastigma | reverse complement strand
GGAATTTTTCTGATGATATATAATGAAAATGAAGCTTAGAATTCTATTTCTGGTTATTTCTTTTATTTAAATCCTTGTGAATCAGGAGCAGACAAAGAAATGCTGTTGGAAAAACCCTTGAGCAATCACATAGGTGCTTTAAGCTAGTATCTCTTCTCCATTCCGATGCATCCACTCGCAGACAAATAGATCCGTTCACGACTTTGCTTTCCTCATCTGAGCTGATGTCTGACTCAAAAAATGATGTATGACTGGATTGGTCCAAAATCGCTCGCTATTTTTGTTGCACCACTAACGGTACGTTGGGGTTGTACAGGTCTAGCAGTAAACAAAGGGCTGATGGGAAATGAGGGCAGGCTTACTCCTTTGCCTGATGAACTACTGCCGCTCTGCAGAAACTATGTCCTAGAAAATGACAAGTTTTTTTTTTTATTTTGCCAAAAAAAAGCATAATCATAACCAAAAGACCAATCTGAAGTTTTTTTTACAATGGACTAAATGACGATTGAAATTAACAAGTTGGTACAATTTGAACTACAGGTACTGGACAACATTGAGATCTGATGAATCTTTTCTGTTGTTGGGGACATTGTCTCTTTTAAGAACTCTTCTAATGCTGCTAAGTTAAAGTCTCCCTTCATGTTTTTTTGTCCGTGTCAGACCAGGCAGCCGGTCTTTGTGCAGCTGTTACAAGGCGTTTACAGAGTCTATCACTGCCCGTGGTTGGTCCCCACTCAGAAGGGCTGTGTTGAGAACTGCATTAAGGTGCTGTCTGAAGTCGGTAAGATGAACGTCCGTCCTCGACACGCAGACTGACTTTGTGTTTGCTCGTTTTAGGTGTCAATAACGAGAATTTGTGTCTCCTCCAGCTAAAAGCAGAACCATAGCCATCCCTGTCGACTTGGACAACCAGGTCAACAATCTGTTTGTAAAATCGAATAGCATTGTGCAGAAGACCGCGATGAGCTGGAGGATGTCTGTACGCAATGCTTCCCGCAGAGACTCTGTGGTGGCCTCCTCTCCCAACTACAGGAACATCATCGAGAGGCTGCAGGTACAAATTCATCAGGGCTTGGATTTGTACGTATATGTTTACTTTTACAAACAGATCTTCTGCTGTCTTGAATCTAGGACATTGTGTCAGCGCTGGAGGACCGATTGCATCCCCTGGTCCAGGCGGAGTTGTCGGTTCTGGTGGATGTGCTGCATCGACCTGAGCTGCTTTTCCCGGAAAACACCGAACCGCGCAAGAAGTGTGAGAGCGGAGGCTTCATATGCAAGTACGATTTGCAGAGTTATTAACAGTTTACAACCCACTGGAGGTGAGACTGAAGGATTTACGGGTATTTTTAGGCTGATCAAACACACCAAACAGCTGCTGGAAGAAAATGAGGAGAAGTTATGCATCAAAGTTCTGCAAACTCTTCGAGAGATGATGACTAAAGACAGAGGTTATGGAGATAAGGTAAGACAAACGTGAGCTAGCGCCGTTATGAGCCTGTGAAAACACAGGGACTGCTCATGCGCGTATATTACTCCAGTATTATGAAACGTTGATGCACAGATCCTTTTATTTTAATTTATTTTTCATTATTTTTTAGGGACATGTGCAGATGTTGAAACTCTTCAAATGAATTATTTTTAGCATTTGTGAAAAATATGTTAATTTTTTTTTGTTTCCTTCAAGTAATTTAACCTAATAATAGATTCATAGAATGTATTAAATATGGTTTATGTGAAATTTACTATTTCTTTTTTTAGTTTTTAGCTAAAAAAATAAGACACAAGATTCATTCAATATTCTACTTTAGAGCTGTTCATCACTGCCATGATAATAAATCAAATGTACTCACATTTAACTTTATTTTTTATTAAAAATCTTTTTATTTTTCTTACTTATTTTAAAACCATGTTTTTTTTAAGTAGCACTCAAAAAACTGGTGATATTAACTGATTAAAATGTCATCAATAACAATATTCCTACATTAAGAACTACCAACATGCAGTTTTGTTGCCTAAAACTAACATAAATGATCACTTAAATCTGTTTATGTATTTGATTAAAGTAAAGATGAATACATTATTTGTTCATATATTTTAATCTACCGTGTGACATAACCAACAGGTGGGCTTTCATTACATTGCGAGTAAGCAATCCAGTTACCGCACATGATGTTTATGTAATCACACACATGCACTGACTCCTGCATCTGCCTCACTATTTTTTTAAGTTTGTTCCCATCTGCTGTCAATACAACAGACTTAACTATTCATTTCTCTGCTAAATCATTTTAAAATTCCCTTTACTTTGTGGTTTATTGGGTATTTTCTCTTCTTCTTTTATTGAAGAACTTGTGTGTTTTCTAGGAAACTTAACAAAGCAGGTGTTTGGTGGCATCCCTTCAGTAGACTGGTGTTAGTGTTCTCTTAGTTTGGGCTGTCGGGGAAAAATTAAATATGATTTTTTGGCTTTGACTAACATTTATTCTGAACCTGAGGATATGCTACCCAGCAGCTACCAAATATCTGCCCCGTTTCTTTTTAATCTACTTTTTATGCAATTTATTGTCATTTAATTTTTTTGCATTGATGCAAGTACGTGCAAAAGACTATCATACACACAGTGGTTTAGGTCCAGCTGCGGTGCGGACGCCAGAGCAGTCTAGCTACAGCAGATGATTTACATTGGCTATGGATGGCTGCAGTCCTGCTGCCATCCTCACGAGACTCCGAACTCACATAGGTTCACACTATAACCAGCCATTTATATAGTATTGTATATTGACTGTGTTATATGTTTTGTGTAAAGAGTAGGGGTTGGTTGTCACAATGAAAGAATGTTTACAACACGGTGAAAACAGCTGAAAATGGGGTTTATTTTGAAAAATGTGCTGGATGCACTTTACACTCGCTCGCATGATTTCCTATTCGGGTTGTTAATAGCCCCAACTTCACAAAAACAATACTCCGACTCGACTCGGGCAAAAATTTGAAGCCAATGTGAGTGCCTCTCGCACTTTTCAAGTTAAGTAGAAACTCTGGCGTCCACTCCAGAGCTGGACCGGGTGTAGTGTGAGCCCCACATTTATACTGCTGTCTATTTTATCAGATTATATATAATTTTGTTTAACTCCTTCGGCACTTTGTTTTTAGGTTAAAGTCCTGTTAGTTGTCACGCACTTAGGTGTATGAAATTTGTTCCCTGCATTTCACCCATCCCCTGGGGGAGCGGTGAGCTGCAGACACAGCCGCGCTCGAGAACCATTTGGCGGTTTAACCAACAATTCAACCCCTTAACACCAAGTGTCGAGCTGGGAGGCCCGTCTTTAGAGTTTTTAGTATGACTCAGCCTGGATTTGAACTCACGACCTTCCAGTCTCAGAGCGGACACTCTACCACAAGGCCACTCAGCTGGTTTCACCTGTAATTGCCATGAGACATCAAGTTATTTTAGTTGGTGGCTACCTTGAAGTTCTCCATCATTACCTCCTCCCTGACTGACCAAGCTGAGAGCTCTCTGACCACCGTCTACTGGGGGTGAGACACTTGCCACAATCAGGACTAATTTTCAATATGTTTATATGTATATAATATACAATGCTTGACTAACATGTGATGCTGTAAGTGTATCCCCAGCTCCACTTCTCATCTTTCTTTGTTGAAATCTAATCCCTCAAACCTTCTGTTCTCTTTCAGCACAGGGCCTTTGATGATGAGATGGATATTCCTAAGGTTGTCTCTCTTTTTCTCTTATTCATGCTCATATTTCCCCTAAGCTCCTGTCTGTTACGTGTAGTTTTTCTGTGTCTGCGTCGCAGCAGCTGCGATGGCAGCAAACAGGTGCCGTCTAATTCTGTCTGAAACACCTGCTGCTTAATGTCTGAGGTACAAACAGAGCAGATCCGCAGCCGGTACTACTTGGATCAACTGACAAAGTTGAGACTGAGGGATTGTGGGTATTAAGTGCAATGGCTGGATGCATGCTGCTTTATAGGGATGGGTGATTCCAGGTTTTGAGGTGAGTCATGGCGCAGCTAGGGGGCTAAGTTTAGAGCTGCATTTGTGCTTACTTACTGTTCTCATTTTTGCACCTCAGCTGTTCGTGCAATTTAAGTGAGTCTTTGCATACATATTCAAAACAAATTAATAACAACATAACATAATAATGTAAATAATATCAATATATTATTCCATTTATTACCATTACATATTATGTCAATGCATAAAAGCAGCTCTCAAACTTTAAATAAGCCTCCATGTTAGGATCAATTACAACTTTATGGATTAATTTTATTTTGTTTTGTTTAATAATCTGCATGTTTCTAGCTTCAAAGTACTTATTATATATTTTTTGTATTAATTAAAAGGAGAATATTTTTTAAGATACTTTAAAAATATTTTGAAAACAAAAAAAAAAGAAAAACGGCCTTACAAATTCCAATAGCCAAAATGTAAAACAAAAAAAAAAATCTCAGAAAGCAAAAGTAATTTACAGAAATCAAAATAAAAAAATGTAAAAAAAAAAAAACAAAATGCAATAAGAAATCAAGACATCGCTGATTAAATGAAGATATCCAAGACTACTTTAGATAACTTTCAGTTGTAGTGATGGACAAACCTTGTTATCCAATCAGTGATGTCCCGAAGTACCAACCTATTGCGGATTCTTATTGTGTTTTGTTTTTTAACATTTATTTTTTATTTCTGTAAATTACTGTTTCTTCCCGAAATGTTTCTTTCTTTTATAATTATAAAACTGTAAAGATTTTATGGTTTTTACATTTTGGATTCTGGAATTTTGTGAAGTTTTCTAAAATGTAATGCTGCTTTATTGATTTCCTTCAGGGCCACCGTACAAATGAACCCATTTCTGCTATTGTAAAAGCAGAAGAGATTAGTCTGAACATTAGGAGACTCTGAGAAGAGCTTTGTTGTTTCAGAGTTTGTTAAAGTTCTTTTTGTGCTCTTGAGAGGAAAACACACATTGCAGGTGTATGTTTTGGTGCAGAAATAGGTGATAGGAACTCGATGTGACACAGTTACAGTGATGCCCACAAACATGAGAAGCAAATCATATCTAGACGTGAAGCTAACCTGAATGTAAAGTATAAGAAAAACCTTGGATACATAGTATGTAAAAAATGAAACCAAAATGT
>NC_050512.1:5833273-5877536 GCF_002922805.2 Oryzias melastigma | reverse complement strand
CATTTCTTGCAGAAGATAAAAAGGGAAAGTAAAGATGACTGAAAGATCACGTAAAAAAATCCTCTGTATCAAAAGATCTTGACAAAGATCTGGCCATATTATTGTATTCTTACGCCTTGCTTTGTGTTATAGTTCATATATTAAAATCCAGACGTTTAAAGCTGTTGTTTTTCTAAGCTATCATAATGGAATTTAACCATCAACTACATAGAATAACGTTTTTTTTTTTTTTGTTTTTTTTTATGCCATTAATGAGATTAAGAAAAAAACAGACAAGGTCTCACAAAGAAAATGAGAGGTAATGATCTCAAAAAATATGTTTTGAGATAAATGAAACTCCCAGATTATAAACCAAATATTTGCACAGCTAAATCTTTTCAACAGACTGTAATTGTAAAGCTTTTAAAATGGATTAAACATTGGAATATTAAAAAAAAATAGTATTTAAAAGCTGGTTTAAAATGAAAGAAAAAAAAACTAAAACACTGCTTTGAACCAATTTTGCTTTAAGGCAAATTTTCACAACATAAAAACTCTAAAAGATTGTCAAAACAATAGGAAAATACCAGCAGACCCATCCTCTCCTCTATGCTGTTTATGACATTACAGAATTCTAGCAGGGTGTTTCCCTTGCACTTACCCGATCCACCAATAGGAGGCGCTGTGGCCGTGTGCGTGTGGTGTCCATGGGTGAGCATTAATGAATGTGAGGAGCTGTGGCAGTCATTGAAGCAGTGTCCTAGTTTTACTTGCCTGCGAGCTGCACGATTCCTGGGCTCCTGCCAACACTGGGCTTGGTTACATAAGAAGAAGTCTGTTTTTTTTTTCCTGGAACTCAGCCGCGCTACTGGTGTGTGACCTTCAACAGTAATTGCCTATAAAAGTGTGGAAGAGGTGTTTACCCCGTCGTCATAGATGCACATGCATGTGTGTGCACACCTGTGGCTGTAAATGCACTGAAGGGTGTTGAAGAGGGCATTTGCTCAAGCTTGTTTTGCCAAGTGTATCTTCAGGAAAAAGAAAGGAATTAAAACAGCTGTAGCTTAACTGATGCAGATGAATGGAGGCCTTCTCCTCTTGTATTTGCATCCATTTTTCGGCCCGCCTTGTTCTTCCTTTTTGCCCTTGTTAAATCAGTGTGACACATTTCCCAAAAATGTTTGCAGCACTCCCCACTTCCACTCACACGGACGCAAACTCACGCCCACTCTGTAAACCAAATGAAGTTGGTTGTGATTCTCTCCCTGGGCTGGGTTGGAAATTGGGTTTTGGCTTTTCCCTTCTGTGTTAATCGTGCACAGCACACATGGGAAAGCAAAAATTATGAGTCACTGAACCTTTTTCACAAGTAAATGAACCAGGAATACAGGATGTAAAATAGTATTTAATGCATTGTCAAGGTTTCCTTTTAAAAACAGGAATGGAAAAAAATAATGTGAGATCTATTTTTAACATTTCTGCTGTATGTTAACTCTAAATGTTAGAATGGGGATTATTGGCAGGGATTGGCCAATATCATTTTTTCAAGCTGATACCGATATTTTTCCTGTGTTTGTTATTTACTAATACTGATATTTAGGAGCCTACAAAGTTTAGATTTCCTTTTTTTATATAATAAATGTACAACTGCTCTTTTATCTACGATCACATTGTACTTGACCTTTTTCATTGGGTTTGGTTGATAAAATCGATTTATCAATATAAGCTTAATGGATCAATAATCGATTCATAAAAATAAATATCAATTTAGCACATAAATCTAAAGTTTGCTCGCTTGATGCTACTGTTTCCCATAGGATGGCTAATGCTAACGCTCGATTGACCTAAACAAACATTGGTGACTAAATTAACATGTTTAAAAACTCACAGGCATTAATTTTCCAAACTATTTAAGGAGATATTTTTTAAAGTAACCATTTGTGGTCTAAAGCACCTTTTTTGGCTATTTTTGATTTATTCTTTTCTTCTTCTTCTGGAATAAGGTGTAACACACCATCGCCACCTAGTGGCTAAACTGAAACGTCCTCCAGGAGAAGCAGAACAATGTTTACAATGTAAATAATCTGAACATTTTTATTAGAGGTTCTCCTTTTGAGAATCCATGTAACACTGTATACTATTAACAATCTCATTATTTCAATAATACATTTTACAGTATGTGAACTGCATCAGATTAATATAAATATACTCATAACATGTAGTTGATCCTTAATGTATCTCTAAACAAATGTGTCTAAATGTGTAAAACTGTGTAAACTCAATATTAAATTGTATCAGATTGAATTGACAGGATAGAAAGAATAGAAAAAAATCGGAACCGACTCCATCCAGGCTCTTGTGAATGGAGTCGAATTGTTTCTGGAAATGATTATCGATACCCAGCTCTACTTTTTAACATTCAGCAAGGGACCCCTTAGGGACAAATATCACTTTTAAGACCCACTCCGACAAAAATCTTCTTTTTGTGTTTTTAACATGTTCTTGTAACATGTTTCTCATAGTAGATGACCTATATAAAACTATTTCCGATTAAAAAACTGTTTCTGAGTATTTCAGAATTCCCATTGGATCAGAAAACTGGATGCTTGAAAATGCTCAGACTAATGAGCGTGCTAAAGTCTCCCCTCACCCTCGCTCACAGTTAGATGTGCAAGACATGATGAGCATTCAACACTCTTGCTGTTACGAATTCGTGCTCAAAACTGTATGACTAGATTGATCCAATATAGCTTGTCGTTATATTTGCGCCCCTTATGTTAGCTTGAGGCTAAGTTCTGGCGTGACCACTCAAACAGAGCTTTCAGGGACGGGGAGGGGGGCGGTTTGTTCTGTCCCAACAGTTCCGCCCACAACCCAAAATTGGTTAAAACTTTAAAGCCATAATTAAAAGATCACTGGAAACGATTTTAAAAAAGAAAAAAAATGATTGTTGGACTTTAAAACTTTGAAAATACATCTGAAAATTGCCAGACCATCTCATGACTATTGGATAAAACTGTAAACCACAAGCTTCCCATTGCCAGGGATCTATTAGGAACAATATCCCATCAAAAATAAAATGTACCTGAAAGCAGTCAGAACAATTACTTTGACCACAAACAAATTAGAATGCTTCTCCTGCTGTCACCACTGGTTAAAATGAAAAATAAAAAAATCCAATAAACTCAAATTATGGAAATATTGGTACATACCAATACTAGTGCTGATACATCCCCCATCCCTCATTATTGGATAATTTGTTGTGAGGGTCAAAGTATACATACAAGTTCTTCTTAAAGATTTACTCTAATGAAAATCGTGTTTTTGGTTTTGGTTGTAGGATTTTCTCCTGATAGAGGACATATAAAAAGAAAATTGGGATTAAAACTGCTTTTCTGAGTATTTCTTGATTCAAATCATGGTTAATCCGGAGCAGAGAAAAAATACTGTTAGAAAAAGCTCGTAGTTGTTATGTAAAAACTATTATCAGCAAGCCATAAGTTCCCTGCTCCTTGCATCCACTTCCTCGTCTGAGCTGGAATCTGGGTCAGAACTGTACGGCTGGATAACTCAATATTTCTCGTTATTTTTGTTGCACCTGTAATGTTAGGTTGGTTTGTGATGGGCTGTAAGCTAGCATGGGAGAGTGTAAACAAAGGGATGCTGGGAAATGAGTGCAGGCTTACTACTGAACTTTTGAATGTTTTCTTTTAGAAAGCAACAAGTCTGACCTCTTTCTCTTCAAAATGTAGAGTGAATGACCTCATTAAAGTTTAAGATCTGTTTTTTATTTGCATTTTATCTCTACATCAACGTGATGTAAATTCCACTTCCTTGTTCAGGCCAAAGCTCACCTTACAGGTCTGCTTCAGAAAGTGGGTCATCTGAAGCAAAAATGACATAGTACTATCTCTTTTTAAAAAAAAATGTAATCTGCTGTCAGTACATTTCATCTCTTTCACGCTCGTGTTTCTAACATGACTGTTTTATAGGTCATAGACAACAGAGACGTATTTATTTACGCACTTTCAGAAGAAACGAGGTGGAGGGAACTGTGTGTTTATCTCAGTGAGGCGTGAGGTGTGAGACACATCAGGGGTTTGCCCTGGGGAGATTCCAGTTTGGTGAAAAAAACTGTAGGTAGTGAGGATGTGGCCAATGTGAGAGGTTACTCTGTGGTGTCTGTGGTCACGGCTGGGCTGATTAGCTATGCACATGTGCTCTGATCAGCACACGGCTTTGTGGTCAGCTGTGGTTACAGTGAGACACTGTCTGAAGACGTGTAAACTTGTGACTGAACTCGGCCCAAACACGTCCTCCACAGCTGGATCAAATACTTTTTAGGCCATCGGAAATGAGTCGGAAGTTTAAATGATAAAAAATGATGTTATATCTCAGCGTAGAGCTAAAAAGGCTCTCAGATTCAAAATGTTGCTTGACAATCTACAAAAACAAAAAAAAGAATATTTTATTATATTCCACTATTAATATTTTTGCTCAGTTTAAACCTTAACAAAACTTAAGAAATCCTTAAAAATAATGAATTGATAAATCTTTAAAATCCACATGTTTTTGTCTATTTTAAAAGAGCTCATAGTGGTCTTTCATCAGGATTTTTCCATTTTTAGCCAAAATAAGAAAGCCTGTGTCATTTTCTGGGACATAATTTTTGCAGAGTGACAGCAGTTCATTAAAAATCCATGCCTGAGTTGTGGGCAGGACTGTTGGTGCCATTGACATGAATAGAGATGGACAAAACAGGGCTGTAACCTCTGGTTCCAACAAAATTAAGTCAATTCAGTCGCCATTGTTTTGCGGCGTGAATATCACCCGATTTCGCCAAGTGATTGTTCAGACAATCTGTCAATCAAACACCTCGAATATTTAATGTGGGGCCAGAGGGCACCACATGCTCTTATTGAGGGATCTGATTGGCTAGTTTATAACTTGAATAAATTGCGATAAAGAAACTATATCATGAAAAAAAAATAGGTTCAGCAAGAAAATGTTAAAAAGAGACACCAGAGCAAGAATGGTTATTCTGAAAAACAGAATGACTGAGTAATAGCTGTTGATTTTTCAAGAGAAGTTGCGTGATTTTGGGTTTCGAAGTTTAAAAGCTAAATTAAATGATTGTCTCTTGGCTACGCTAGTAGCTACCAACTGTTAGGATAGACACTGCACCCCCCTACCCCCTGCAAGATGATCTTAAATGAGTCCAGCTCCTGTTAGAGACTGGCATCTTATAGAGCAAGCACTTGTCAGACTGTATTTATTGGCGAACTGCATCTATCAGCTATTAGGATTTAAATAAAGAAAAACTCAGAAATTCAATTTTAAACTTAATTTTCTTTCCTCTGTCAACAAAAATGCCCCAAGAACCTTAAAAACACCAAGAACACAATTTGCATCTGAGTTGGTCTTCAAAGAAATTTCCCTTGAACTTGTAAAACTGAAGTTGCTAAATTAATTTTTATTTTGGCAATTTTTTTTCTCATTATGCTGAAGCACACCCACTCAGATCCACATAAGATTAATACAACCCCTAGTTTTTCCTGTTCTTAAAGTCTGATGGTTTTGCTGAAGGGCAGGGTTAAAACTTGTGAAAGACATCGTCGGCCATGTTTTTGTTAAAACTTTACATCTCTACAGCACACTGTAAAAAAGGGTACGTGGGCTTTGTCCTTGAACAGATTGAATTAATAAGTTTATATAAACATCACTACTAATTTAGAATAAAATAAAACTTCATAGAAAAGGTACTTTCTGAAGGTTTTCATGTGTTGCAGCTGCAGAATGATGTGTTCCAAAGAATATTATGACCAATACATAGTCAGGGGCGGTTCCCACCACTCCTTCCCAGCAACAACTCCACCCACATGTGGGAAACAAGATCTTGCTCATGCATGATAATGTGTAATCTTGTTTTTTTTTTTTTTTTAAATTTGGCTTTGGTGATGAAAGTTTTTAAAACTATTACTATAACTGTCCCTTTTTTCTATATTAGTTTGCTGTCACTGTTGTAAAGTTATACTCAAAACAAAAAAAAGTTAAATATTTAAGAAAAAATAGATAAAAAGACAAATATACTCAGATGAATATATATATTTAAGGGATGAAATGTGTTCCCTCTTGCTCTCCTTTCCTGTTTTCCTACAGCTCTGTGGGCTTCTAGTAACAGATGGCAGCTCTAATCAGCTCTGTGTCACTGGTTTAGTGGCCTGATTTCTTTTGGAGTGATTATGTAACTCTAACCCAATCACCCTTGCTTCCCCTCCCCACTCATGTCCCTTCTATTGTGTCCTTTTACATAAGGATAAGGTGGAACAGCATTTTTTCTTTTTTAGTCTGATCTTTGCTGTACATGCCGCACAGTTCGTACCTGTGCAGGTGCCGAAATTACCTCGAAGTTTCCATTGTTCTGCTGAATTAGTGAGGCAGCATTGAGAAAAAAAGAAAAGAAAACGGGGACGTTTCATGTATACAATTGATCATCGTTTGTGCTTTAGGTTTCATCTTCCTCTGGATGTGGCTTAAAGTGAGAACCGCTCACTTACTCGCTGCTGAGTCTGAAAACTGCAGTGAGATTTCAGTTTTCACTCATGCAGGAGTTTTTATAAATGGTAGAAGAAAAGCATCACATTCTGGTAAATTTGTTTGTTTTTTTTCTAACATTGACATTGTGTGCATATGTGAAACCATTCTCTGCAGTGTTGCATGGTTTCCACCTAAACATTACTTTTTTTACACTAAAGACACATGAGGCTGCTTTGACCAAATGCATCACTGCAAGAAGAGGTAAAAATAAGAAAAGAACACTAATATTAGATAGAAAAACACTACTTAAGTACTTCATAAAATTTTTTTAATTAAATAATTCTTAAGAAGTTTTCTAAGACCAAAATCTAGAAACAAGGTGATCAAGCATTCAAAACAGCAAAAGTAAGCTAACTGTTAAATTACTTAAAATAGTACATTCAAACAGCCAAATTATTAATATTTTTGCTAGTTCTAAGCAAATGGTTTGTATGTTGTAAAGTTTTTATGTACGGTTATGTATTGTTTGTTAATATTGGAATAAAATATCAACAAAATGCAAATACAATCATAGTACATGTTGGTCTATCTTAACAAATCCTGATAAAATCTTGTCTGTGAAATAATTCTGCTTAATTAAATGCATGTAAATGTCTCGTAAACACTTTTAAATTAAGTAATTTTTTTTCTTTTGTTTTTTTAAATGTATTTTTGTCTTGGAACAAAAAGGATTTTGACTCATTTTTAATAAGAATTTGCCTGTTTCTTCATTCTAGATTTTAACAAGACAGTAAATTGTAAAGTGTAAACCAAACATATATTAAAACAACCCAAAACCTGGTAAAATATCTTGAATGTCTAAAAACAATGTTTTACATTTTTTGCAAGTAATAAAAAGTTTTCTGCAGAAAACTGCAGTTTAAAGGTACTTGGTCACCAATGGTTGCAAATTTATTTAATCTGTCTTTAAAATATTACATGGAGCCCAAACATTAGATCAGCTGCTACATATATGTATATATATATATATATATATATATATATATATATATATATATATATATATATATATATTTCGTGATAGACTTTTCTATTAGGGTTTTTATTAGTATTTGGTTAAAGAGGCACAGTTTGTTGTTTTTGTCATAAATCTGTTGTAGACTGACTGTAAAGTAAGAAAACTGGGGTAAATGTACGTAAACCTGTGTATTTTGATATTTTTGATCTTGTTCGTGCACAATGAATCTCCGAAAAGTTCAGGAGCTGTGCTGTGCTCTTGATGTAGCTGAAACCATTATGAGGAAGCTGCTAAGAAGATCTCAAAGCGAGGCAGATAAGAGAATAAAGAGACGGCCAACATTCCTGACTACTTTGAACATTTCTTAACATGTGGACTGGGTGCATTCCTGTAAATCAAGAAGAAAAAAAAGCGTCTGCACTTGAAATGGAACGGTTAGCAGGAAGCAGTAGATGGTACAGTCATTTCCTCGGTACAGAAAATACCTTTCATGATTAAATTAAAAAATGTAACGTTTTAAATTGAACCTCTGCACCACTTTAGAAGTTCATCTATAAGAGAAAGGTTGATGGATTCAAAAAGTCACTCACTGAACTTCACATTTGAGCTTGACATGTGTCAAATTTTCAATTTTTTGGAAGCTTGTATGCATGTTCAGTACAAAGCTTTAAGTTGACTGAAAATGCAAGTTTAAATCTTGTTTGTCTTTAAAGATTGATCAAAAGATTGATGGAAATGGGCCAAGGATCAAACCTCTGCACGCATCTCCGTTTCTGCTTCAGGCCTGCCAAAGTCACAGCTTCTCTCTGGTTTTCTAACTTTGCTGTCACAGAATGGCAATTCTCACTGAGCAGATTTATGCATGGCAATCTGAAATGCTAATGACGGTTCTTAAAGTAGAACTCTGACGATGCCTTTTCTCTGCTGCATGAATAATAACTCTTTTTGTGTCAATATGTCTATGCAACTCACTGCACCCAGAAGCTGTATCTGAACCAGCCTGAGAAACTTTTGGCTGACCAGAAGAGGGTAGGTACACAAGACCACTTTGCAGTAAAAGTAAAAATTGTTGTTCATGCACAGCATGGAAAAACAGTTTTTTTAACTTTTATGTTGAATGATTTAAAGTGTTTAAAGACCCACTCCGATGAAAATTCTTGTGACATTTTTCTCATGATGGAGGACAAATTAAAAAAAAAACAATAAAGAAATGACATTTTTGAGCCTTTATTTATTCAAATTGTTGTGAATCAGTAATATAAATAAGCTCTTATTTGTGAAATACGCTGGATGGGCCTCATGCTTTCTGCCACAACGTAGAGGGGAAAGGGGGCGGGGTTGCTTAGCACAAACAGTCCTGCCCACAACTTAGAGACAAATTTCCAAAGAACTTCTCGTTTTCTGTTGAAACTATACTCTAGAACAGAAGTGGGCAAACTACGGCCATATGCAGCCCGGTAATCTATTAAATCTGACCCGCCAAACGGGAATACACAATTTTGATTACCCTTATTAATGTTTCGTTTTCCCTGTAGATCTGGTTTCTCCCTATAGATGACCCTCTACAAATAAATTGACCTTTGTTCAGGTGTAGAAAGTTATTTAGCAGTTTGTTGATATTCATGTGATTTTGAAGTCGGAAAGTCATTCGTCCGATTATTCCTACCCCACATGAACGCAGCATTTCACTGAGTTTGTCCCTGAGGAACATCAACCTATTGGTGAAAATGGTGCTAAAATGGGAACAAAAACATTAATTACAATAATAAATACAATAAAAACTCCAAAATGTTCTGTTTTAAAGTAATTTCAATCGAGTTTTACGGCAGATCCCATGTTATTTCTTTCTTTTTATGAGGTGAAATACCAAAACACGCCACAAATCTACTACCAGGTCAACCCTTCTGTCAGTTTTTGTACTACCAGGTACGAAAGTTTGTCCGTCACTGTTCTAGAAGATGTCACAGCTTTTTTGATTTTGGCTAAAAATTTGCATAATCATAACACTATGAAGGCTTTTATTATAGATCAAAAGATGATCGGAGTGGGACTTTAAATGGGATCCAGATAAGTTGTCAAACTGTGTTTAGTAAATAAACAAAAGTAAATATATATGTGCAATTTAAACTCTCTTTTCCAGTGATTATTGATTATATGGGTGTGGAATAAATTCATCTCAATAGCAACTATGCCCAGTGCTACAAAATCAACATTGTTTATTTCTCTAAATACTTAATGAAAGTCTTTTTTTTATTATCATTTTGTAGAAAAGTCTAATTTAAAAATGTCCAGGACTGTCTGTGTCAGCAGTTTAAATTCAGGAACATTCTGACATAGTACTGAAAATACATTTCTGATGTCAACTAACTCCACTTCACTGATGCACAATGCATGCAGTCAACTAACCTTCTTAAAAAAAAAAAAAAAACAAAGCAAAAATTGTACATGTACATGAACTGATCCAAACTCCTTCTGGGGAGCTTCAATAATTTTTCTCTTGTCTTCGAGGGACCACCCACCATTGGCAATAATTTGCACGTAATCGCACAAACACAAAATCAGCATCCTCTTTCATTCCCTTCACTTCATCCCATGCCAGGTCTGTCTGTCAGGTAGCTGTGGGCTTCGGTTACCATGACAACGTCAAAGTCGTGCCGCTGACTGCTTAATGTTGGATGAGTCACGGTGTGGGAGGGCCCCGTCGGTTTGCCTAAACGAGAATCCAGACTTTGGATCAACCACTATATGGGGTCGCTCTAGAGGGCATGGACGACAGCCCCGTAGAAGGCAGATCGTCAAGGTTTTACTGGACAGAGTTTCAGGAAACCCTAGAAATTTGGAAAGTTGATCAACATCAGTGGGATGAAGGGTGTGGTTTCCAAAGAATGGGGTCTTTATCCCCTTAAAAAAAAATAAATAAATAAAACAACATTTCACTGATGTTACACAACCTCCTTCCTCCTTGACACTGACGTCACATCATTATATCCTTCCTTTTTTTTAATCTCTTATAGGGTGAGGCACTGAGGCAGATTCTGGTGAGCCGTTACTATGGTAACTTCCACCAGAGTAGTGGGCGGAGGGACAGTCTGACGTCATTCGGCAACAGCCACCTCAGTCCGGTAGGACCGGGCAAAGCCCAGTCCGGTGGGTAACGTGTGACTTTTTATTCATTTGCAACATTAACACACAAATGACCCAAGAGCCTGAACATCTCCAGTGGAGTCCATCAACAAAAGGTCTCCAACAAACATTCCAGATATCTGGCTCCCACAAATGATTATGATGCTATCAGCTGGCCGGAGTCAAACCCTCTGCTTCTGCAGAATGTAGCCCAAGGATAGGAGCGTATCAGTCTGTCCCTGAGCCAGTTATCAGCTCCAGAGTTGAGCTCTGAGCTGCCCTTTAAGCATGCAGGGCCAAAACACTCTTATCACAACGAGATAATGTGGTAATATTGTCACCATATGCAGTCAAAATTATGGAACGGTGCCTTTCACCTCTGAATTTTTGTTTCTCCTTCATTCTGAAATTTCAGAAAACTACGGTGGCCCTGAAGTGCAAATCACATCAATTAAAAAAGCAAAACAATTGTTAAAAAAAAAATCAGAAAAATGCAAAAACACACCTATTGTTGCAATATTTGACATAATTGACGGTAAAGTGTCAGGTTTTCTGTGGTCCCAGGTGTGACCTCATCACAACTCCTATCAGCTGCTCAGACACATGTTGTTTTGGCTTGGCTTGAAAACAAAGAAAAGCACATCAAATCCCAGTTCGCCCTCTTCCCCGTGTTCACCGGGAAGCTGGCGCACGTCCAGACCACAGGAAGTCCACCCCTCCTCTCTGTGATTCATGTCTCGCTGTTGCTAGGAGACGGGCTGCAACTTCCTCTGAAAACAGTCTTTGCACCTGTTGGAGAAACAAGAGCCAGGAGGAGGATTTCTGATGTAGTCTTAAGCAGGGCCCCAAAGTGCTCTCAAAAGTGTAGTTATGGACTAAAAGATCTGTTTTTATTTATGTCAAAAACAGTTATTAATAATTAGATAATATATATCACCTTAAATCATTCAGTTAGCAATTTATGTGTCTTAAAGAAAAGAAAATAGGAAAATAATGACACTGATGGTAATTAGGATGATTTAATGAGTAGTAAATAATAGCCTTTTTTAAAATGCATGCATTAAACAATACAAGAAGAAGAAGCAGAAACAAGGATATTCAAACCATTTATGATAAGTATCTTTTTTTTAATTAAATAACAAATTTAAAAGAAACACATTTTTAAGAATGTTTATATACAAAAGTACCCAAGTGTAAATACTATAAAATTACCTTAACTTAAACTGCAAATTCTTAAAATAAAAATAAATAATAATCTGACTTTAGTTTAAGTTTTTGTCATGTCTTGCTTTTACTCTAAGGTTGTAATTAATTCGAAAATCAAAATAAAACATTAAATACAGACATTTTAATCTATTAAAATTCGCAGAATTTTAATAGATTGTTTATTTTATGTAAATGAGGGAACTACTTAAGGTAAAGTAGATGCTATATTCCTGACTATTTTCCTCCTTGTGTGTTCTGTGTGGGACAGTTTTGGGGGGTCATGGGGGTCTGAGTCGTGGGGAAATGAGCCTGACAGAAGTCCAGTGTCATCTGGACAGAGAAGGAGCTTCGGATCTGGTTATCGACCTCATCATGAACGCCACAAGTGACCGCGTCTTCCAGGAAAGCATCCTCCTGGCCATCGCTCTGCTGGAAGGTGGAAACACCACCATCCAGGTCAGTTTATCCACACATCTTCTTGATCAAATGATGGATTCTGAAGCTAAACCTTGAAGAAGTTTTTGTTATCGCATGGTATCTTCCTAAAAGGCGTGTTCTGCTTTTCTACTGCAGACGATCAGCTTTAGAGTAGGATGCTCCCTCATGAAAAGGGGTTTTCTTGTGCGGTATAAGTGGGTCAGTGTGCCATTGTGGCTGCACATATGCATCACTGTAACTGCTCTTCTTATCATATCTCATCTTATTGCCAGCAGACTTTAGTATATGCTTATGGTGCTTGTAGAGTTTTTGAGCTACACTACAAAGCAGTGAGACTCTGGACTGTTTTAGACACATTTCTTCTGTGTTTAATAAAAAAAAAAAAAAATGGAAGCAGCTTCCAAGTCAGTCCTGTCTTTGTTGTTTATCTGTCTGTTGCTCCGACAATTGATCTCCCCGTCTCTCCATTTAGTGTCTGCATGTTGTTGTGTAAGCATGCAGCTTGCATAATCAGATTAGAGCGAGGGAGCCACTGGGGCAGAGATAATACTTTGGCTTCCCACGGCTGCTGCAAAGCTCAGTCACGTGATCGGTCTGCGTTACATAAGGGCTTGTGTGAATGAACAATGAGGAATGTCTCAGCCTTCAAAACATTCCAGCACCGCTCCCGCGAGTTCTCTTGCCGGCCCAAACTGGGTCATGCTGGGCCCCCGGAACTGGGGCAGTGGGGAGAGAGGGTGGGGGAGGCGAAGAAACACAGAGGGGATTGAGGAGAAGCAGAGACTCCTCACAATCCGGCGTTTTATTTTTTAATAAGGAGGTTCCTTTGCAGGGAAACTTGTCTGGCTGGGTTAGAAATGCAGCTTCTCTTTAAGTCTTGAATGTTTTCCAAAGACGTGCAGTCGGTGATGAAAGTAAGGGTTCACCCCCGGGAGCCACCTCGCCTGCTTTCGTTTCTGTCTCCTTTTGACGTGGCGAGTCGAGCACCTGTTTGAAGTCAGATATGGCGTTCCAGTTTCAACTTTTAGCTTATGGTCTTGATTGCGCAGAAGTGAACCATTTGCACGATCATTTACAGTGTACTTCCCTGCACACACTCATTGTCTTTCTTTCTGTTATGTAAAGCTGATTCATCCTCGTGTTAATATAAAAAAAATGCAATGTAGGATCAACAAAAGTGAAAATCTCATGAAAAAAACTGAGTGGGTGTTTTAAAAGAAAACGTGCAACTTTTGCTTCAAACAAGAAATTAAAGAATTTGAAGAAATCTCTTTAGAACTGGGAAAGAATTATAAAAGTCAATATACTTTGTTCATTGTTAGGCAGTACATATGGGCAGATACAATGCTGTAGCAAAAATAATCACAGATGCATCTATTATTGTATTATACGGATTCTGTTAGCTTTGACTCTTTTCTATAAGGGCTGCTTTCACACTGCGCCGCTTGGTCTGCACCTGCGCTCTTCTTCATTTAGGCCACTATGTCTGGAAAGTGTGGTTCCCTGGTGGGTTCATGTCAAGACACTGCATGTCTCCCACTTGAGTGTGATTAATGTTCATTCAATTTTATTCTGAATCTGGAACCATTTAGTGAAATAGAAAGACAAGAAGGTTTTTTTTTCTTTTATGTAAATGTGGGTGTGGAAGTCAGCTTACTATTTAATTATGTTTTTAACATGTTCTTGTGGCATTTTTTATGATGATGGAGGACATATATAAAGAAAATTAAGCTCAAAACTGCATTTCTGAGTATTTCTTTATTCAAATTGTTGTGAATCAGGAGCAGATGAACAAGGCAGTTTGAAATAAAGCTTATTAGTGCCATGGGAAATACACTGGACGGGCCTGAAGCTCTGCTCCGAGCATTCAGCAATAGGGATATGTGAGTCTGGCAATACCACATCTCGATACCAGCCTCACAATTCGATTTGTATCATGATACTTCCCAAGGCTGAACCTGAACTATTTTTTGCTCTTTTTTTAAAGACTATGACTTCAAAACTGTACCTTAATATTAATCCATTATTAAAAAAAAGGTAACATTCGTTATATTTAACAACATCGCAACTGTATCTCATGTGCAATTTGTTTTTTCCCAAGCAAATTCTTGGTGCTTTTCTTTTGATAAATTAAGAAATATTTGTTCTTAAAGGGAACAGTCAATATTATCTGATTCCCACAAATATTTCTCAGTATAAAAAAAATGGTAAACAAAAGTAAGACGCTGAATTGCATTCATAAATAATTATTTCGATATCACCATGTCAGCATTTTAAACTGATATAAGTATCACCAAATACGTTTCACAAATCTCCAAATATATTTTTGTCCTACACCCCTACTCAGCAATGGGGAGGGGAAAGGCACTAAGGTCCTGCCCACAACTCAGAGGTGAATTTCTAATAAACTCCTGCCACTCTGCAGAAACTATGTCCCACAAAGCAACACACTTTATGATTTTGACTAAAAGCATAAAACACAGCATAAAACACAGATAAAGTTTAAAAAATGGATCAAAAGATGATCAGTGTCAGTTTCAGAGATCTGCTTTTAATTAAAATGCATGTTTTTGTAGCATTTTTCTTGTGACGGATGATGAATTTCCAGAAAATGAATATTAGTAGTGCTTTTATTTTATTAGTATTTCTTTATTCAAATCATTGTGAATTGGAAGCAGAGAAAAAAAATGCTATTTGAAAAAACTTGTAGCTCCATCTGTCCATCCATCCATCCATCCATCTTCTAAGCACCAGACCAAGCAAAGATTCCCAGACCTCCCTCTCCCCAGTCCCTTCCTCCAGCTCCTCTGGTGGGACCCAGAGGCATTCCCAGGCCAGCCAAGAAACGTAGTCTCTCCAGCGTGTCCCAGGTCATCCACTCAGTGGGACATGCCCAGAAGCATCTGGACCAGATGCCCGAGCCACATCAACTGGCTCTTCATAGCTGTTTTGTAAAATCTACAATCACCAGGCCACAAGCTCCCCTGCTCCACTCCATTCCGATCCATTCCTCTTGCAGACAAATAGATCCAAATACGTCTTTGTTTTCCTCGTCTAAACTGGTTTCTGGCTCAAAACTGTACGGCTGGACAGTTCTGATATTGCTGGCTATTTTTGTTGCACCGCTAATGTTAGGTTGGAGTTGTGAGGGACCGGAAGCTAGTGGGAGAGATTGCAAACAAGGGAATGATGGGAAATGAAGGAAGGTTTGCGCAGCACCAGTAGTTCTGGCCACAACTCAAGGACAAATTTGCAGTGAACTACTGCCACTCTGCAGAAACTATGTCCTTAATAAATGACACACATTTTTGGATCATGGCTAAAAACTGAAGGATCATAATCAAAAGACCACTGGGAACGAATTTACAATACAAAAAAATAGCAGGAGTGGGACTTCAAGAACTATTAGGACTCACCAGTTTTCACATCAGAACTTTTTTATTATTTCAATTGTAATACAATGACTGGTGCACTCTGCTCTTTGAAAACAGGCCTCTTCAAAAGAAGCTGGGAAATTTGGGGGCATTTTCTGCCCATTGAAGCCATCTTTGCTGGAGTATCTGAGTGTGAAGGCAGCCAGATAAGACCTAACCTCGCTCTGCATGTTTTACATAACAGGGAGGCTTTGCTGGAAAAGAGTCCAGGTGCTGCCCTGTCGGGTCTGCACTCCAGACCTGTCACCCACCAACATGACGTGGAAACTCTGACATATTTGGCCCTGAACTGTTGGGCTGCTGAAGTCCAGTATCACTGCAAAAACAGGGTTTGTTTGCAGTCAATGAACTCGCCCCCTCAACCTCTACAATCTCCCATCAGAAAAGTTAGACTTTAACTCCACCCGTGTCGTCAGTGTGAAGCTCTATGTTTGACAGATGCCAGGAATTTAAAAAGGAAAGCGCGACTGATTTGATTCATGCTGGTAAAAAAGGTTGACCTGCGGGAAAAAAGGGAGAGTGGAAAGCGAAGGTCTTTGCAGAGAAGAGTGGAGCAGCAGTTCCCCTCTGTTTGCATGCGGCGCTGGCTGACGTGTGAGGGAGGGTGATAGGAAAAGGCAGTGCAAGTATAAATAGCTGTTACATAACATCCCTTTGTTGATGCCAAGTCGTAGAACGGAAGGAGAGACGGGGAAGCGCTATGACCTTGTTTTTCAGCGTTGTCCGCCCCCGCCCTGCTCCTCTTCGTCTCATTCCACTCAGGGTTTGTCGCCATAGATACAGACAGGCTCTGCGTTTACCCAGCGCTGTGGGGGGGCTGCTCGTCCCTCTCCTCCGCCTTCCTCTGCAACAATCCACCTTGACCACCATGAGTTTGCTTCACATTTTACGTCAAACCTCCCGCTGCGTCCTTCCTTTTAAGTCATATTGAAACAAAGATGATACCTTGATAAGGTGGAGCGAGCTTTTTTGAATTTGTGTGGCACCTTCAAACGCAGATGTGTGGTAACGTGATGTTTTCATTTCTGACTCAGCGTCACAAACATTTCTGAGGAAATCTTAAAATGAAAAGTTCTTTTCTCCTTTTCCTTTCGGTGGAGTCCTGGCTGTGTGTTCAGGCTTCGTCTTGGTTTCAATGACACACTTGAGTCACTAAACTCAAGTTTATTTCTTAGAAACTGTTTTTTTCAAGAAAAAACTCTGCCAGCTTCTTTTGCTGCTTGGCAAAATCTGAATTTTTCCAGTTCCTCCACCTCCAGCCAATGTCGATCAAAAATCCTGGCGTGGACTGCAGTGAAACGTAACGCCGAGGATAAAGATGAGACACCTCTGCTGGCCAATCAGTCTGCAGTCCAACTGCCCACTCAGCCTGATTGCTGTATCTCCAACCTGAGATACACAAGAGCTCATGGAAAATGAGTCTGATTACATAAAAATGACATTGGAGGTCACAGAGTTTGGGGGTAAACACTCCATTGTGGATCTTGTGTGGCATGTGGGTGTGTTCAATCAAAGTTGCATGTGCTGGTGAGACACCTGACCCAGATTTTTTTAGGCATATAAGTGTGTGTTAGCATACGCAGCCTCCAGCCTGACTGTGCGAGCATTTGCTGTTTGTTCCTCTTATGTAATGGCAGCGGGTGAGCGCTCCTCTGCATGTTTGTCCAATCGATGCGTGTCATCCTGGCCTCCTGCCTCGCCCTCTGCTCCTCGGCCCCTTCTCGCGGCTCCACTGACCGACCGCTCACGTCCCACCTCCTCAGAGCTAATCCCGTCACTTCCCTCTCCGCTGTATCATCCAGTTTCTTGTTGGGAGATAACCTTGCTTAGCAGATCCTCTCATCTCCTTGTCCCTGAGGTTTTAGCCGAGTGCGTACGTGCAGGAGGCTCAGCGGTGGAGCTCCAGGGTGGGGCTCTGGAGCGCAAAGTTATATCTTTGTTATGTTGACTGAACCTTGGCTGCAAAACTATGTTGGTTGTGCTTTTTTTGTAAATAATACACGGAGACTTTGGTGTGGCTGCTCATTTGCTTTGTCTCTGTTTAAAAAAAAACAAGCAAAAGAATCGCAGCCCTGGGAGGGTTTGTAACACCAAATTTGAAAGCATGTAACCCTCTGAAGATCGGGATAAAGGCCGTGCACACAACAAATAAGGCTGCGGTGTTTAGTTTGCCTAACACACTTGTGACTATCATTACATGCTCCCAATTGGCCAATTTTACGTCTAACCTGCAAAGCCAGAGGGTTATGTAACAAACTTTTAGAGCTGGCCTACATACTATCCGATATCATTTTCTCTTTCTGTATCTCTCTTTCTTCTTTAGCTTTTCCTCATTTCTCTCACTTCCTTGATATCACTTCTTCCTCCTCTTTTCTTTTAACTTTTTTTTTATCTGCTCCACGCTATCAGAGTTCCTCTATTTATGTAAGTAGGGAAGGTCACTACCTCTCCTTGTCATTTTCACCCCTTTATTGTGGCAAGACGGCTTTGGCTGGTAAAAGCCTGAAACATAGGCTGCAGCGGCACGTCTTACATAATCAAAACAACAGCCCTGTGGGTTGCAGTGTGCTGTATACATTGTGCCTGGCAGGCTCTAGAGTGTCCCAATTCTGATGACCTCATTTCTTAGGCAAAACTGAAGCGTTTCAACACGGTGTGGCGGTAAATCCAGGCTTGCTTCTCTGGAGTTATATAATCTAAAGACCCATTTTCCTTGTAATGAGAGATTACTTTTTTCTCTGTGACTTAACTGAGAAATTACAGGTTTTTTTTTAACCAACTGTAAGAGTTTCATCTTAGCGTCTTTCTTATGATTGGCTAATATGTCCCAAAATTATTAAAAAGCAATAAAATAACTTTATGCTAATTATGTTTTAAAGCCCCACGATTTCAAGTGATTTTTTAATAGCAAAAAAACCCCAAAAAACTTGTGTTAGAGTTATTCAGAAATTCAGGTCTCAGTAGTGGGTTGGACTGTTGGAGCAACCCCACCCCCTCTTCCTCTCCCCATTTCTAAGAGCTCTCTGTTTACACGCTGTTCTGCTAGCCCAGGGGTGTGCAAACTACGGCCCGGGGGCCATATGTGACCTGCGGGGCAGACGATTTTAGACTTTTAAATTCAGGAATTAAACAAATGTATTTTAATTAGTCAAAAATGTGAGAATGACCCACAGGCAGCACTTTTAAAGCCACATTTATAGAGGTCAACAGACAAAAAAAGTTGTGTCATACTGTGTTGGAAGATGTGTTGTTTTTCTCATTTTCCGTGTATTTTTTGAGTCAGACAGTCATTTTTCCGATCATTACGACACAACAAACACATTGTTTTTCTAAGTGTATGTTTTTTTTCCTGAAAGACATTACCCGACTGGTGCAACTTTCACCAAAATAGGAACAAAAAACACAACTTTTAAATAAAAAAGAGCATGTTTTAGTCCAGAATCCGTGTTGTTTCTTACTCATATGAGGTTGCTTAACAAAACACTTCAAGCATCTGATCCGGTCCATCTGTCAAGTTTGAGAACCCTTTGTAGCCCATGAGTCAAATCTGTTAATATGTTAAAAACTCCAAAAACACAATGGTTTTGGAATTTGAAAATGCTTTGAGAAGTCTTACTGGCTTTCAACTTTCAATATTTGTTACGGTTTTAGCGGCTTTTACTCAAATGTGAATTGAACAACATTTTCATATTGCTTTTGTCATGTACTTTCAGCATTCGTTCTTTTGTCGCCTCACGGATGATAAGAACTCAGAGAAGTTCTTTCGGGTTTTCTATGACCGCATGAAGTCGGCTCAGATGGAGATCAAAGCCACAGTGACGGTAAACACGAGCGACCTGGGAAACAAGAAACCAGACGAGGACGAGCAGGAAAAGGAAGTTACTGTTGGGAAAAAAGGTCAGGAAACGCCTTGTTAGGGTTAAATGCATCACATTCATATTTAAGATGCATGAATCAGTGGTTAATTATGATCTGTTTGTTATCCTTTTAATTTTAGCGACAGAGTCAGGTGTGGCCATGACAGAGAATGCCAAAGAGCAACTGTTGGAGGCGTCATCTGCCACCAAGAAGGCCTTCAGCTCATATCGGCGTCACACTGACCCAGACGAGCACTTTCCCTCAACAGATGGCCAGCCCAGCTCTGGGGACAAGAACCAGGATGAGGGAGAGATGAGCTTTGTGATTGTTATCATGCAGCCTATTCTTCGCTTCCTCCAGCTACTCTGTGAGAATCACAATCGTGACCTGCAGGTGCGACAAAGCAATCGTCAGATGCTTTTAAAGATATACTTTCACGTGCATCACCCTTAGATCGACTGCTGTGTTTGTTTTTAATTCAGGCCGTGGAGACGACATTAAATTAGTTTTATCATCACCTCCTTCTTGTACTTTTCAGTTTCAGACTTCTTAGGACACAAAAAAACAAATTTGATCTACAAAAGTTGAACATAATTTTTGCAAAGCTGCACTTGTAAAAGCTGTTTCTTTTTTCAGTGCCATTCATTTTTTTGTGCACTTACTTAATTGGGACCTGTAATTAATTATAATGACAATTATTTTTCACCCTAATAATGGCTGGAAAAGCCTCAATTTGAGGTATTTCAATTTAAATTTGTGATATTGTGATACGGTAAAAGATCAACATTCAACTAAAAAAGTGGCTTCATGAAAATGTGTTTTTACTATAATTGACTTCCAAACTTTTCTTTTATAGCACCAAGGGGATTTTTTTTTCAATTAAGAAAACAAAAACAAATAAAAAAAAAGATTATGTCTGAAGTGCTCTAACTTACCAGATCAAAAAACAAAAGGAGTGCTTTTCTGTGCAATCGCAATATATATATATATATATATATATATATATATATATATATATATATATATATATATATATATATATATATATATATATATATATACTGAACACAAACTATAATAACCATAATACAGATGATAACATACTTTATTCCACATTTTATCACAACAACAGCAAGACAGTAGACAACGCATGAGTAGTTTTATAGTTTTCTTTAACCTGTTTGATGAATTTGATCATTTTGGAGACTGAGGTGAAGCAGAAGAGAAACAAAGAAGAGAATCTGAGAACGTGAAAAGGAGACACAAGAAGAAACTAAAAGAGTTGCATTACCTGTGATAAAGCGAGTGTGGATGCTTTATGCTGAATGTGGTCACTGAGGATGCTTTGAAAAGTAACAAAAGTACAAGCATGAATGTCCTGAACATGCTGAATGTTTGGATACCAAACTTTCATAATATGCAGAAAGTGTACAAATAATTTGAAGAACATCTTGAAAAATCACAAAAATTGCGTAAACTTAAAAAAATGAGTTAAAGGTATAAATACCAAAATTACAATCATGAATATCCTGAATGTGCTGAAGGTTTTGATACCAAACTTGATTAAGTTACAATAGTGCAGAAAATATTTGAAGAATTTCTTTTAAAAATCACAAAAGTGCGTAAAATATCAAAAATCGCTAAATTTACTAACACCAAAAGTATGAGCATGAAAGTGCTAAATGTTTTGATACCAATATTGCTTAGGTTACAAAGTGCACAAAGTGTTTGACAAATTTGTCATTTCTATGTGGCTTAAATTTGTATAAACTGCGTAAAATCTTAAAAGACATACATTAAATAAATACAAAAAGCAGGAATGTCCTTAATGTGTTGAACGCTTTGATACCAAGACTGCACAAGTCTCAAAAGTGCACAAAGTTTTTGAAGTATTTGAGAAATGTTTCTATTCATTTTCAGTGGGGCTGAAAAATCGCAGAAATTGCGTAAAATCTCAAAACTCGTGAAGTTTACCAATACCAAAAGAACAAGCAGCAATAGTCTTAACGAGCTGAAAGTTTTAATACCAAGACTGAAGAAATGCCCTAAAGTGTGCTTGAGTTTTTATATATCCAATAATGTACTGAAGTGAAAATAAATGATAAGAAAGAAAAACAAGATTACAGTCGTGTGAATGCTGACTCTGCCTTCCCCCTATAAACCATTTTAGACTTTGGACTTTGTTTTTTCGAAATAAACTTTGGTGTTAAGAGTTACATATATATATATAAATATTTTTTGTTTCTGCAATTTATGTAAAATTTCAAAAGGAAGCTACTTTTTATGATGTTTAGAAATGGATTTTCATTGGTTTCTCTCCTTCCCGTTCCTCTTGTGCTCATGTTGATCGCTGACTTGCATCGCTTCATCCTCCCACCCAAATTTTTCTTCGTCCTCTAGAATTTTCTACGTAATCAAAACAAAAAGAACAACTACAACCTTGTGTGTGAGACCCTGCAGTTCCTTGACTGTATCTGTGGCAGCACCACCGGCGGCCTCGGCCTGCTGGGACTCTACATCAATGAGAAGAATGTTGCTCTCATTAATCAAACTCTGGAGAGCCTCACGGAGTACTGCCAAGGCCCCTGTCACGAAAACCAGGTACTAAAGACCCACATGAGCAGATCCTCTCATAAGCTATGACAGAAGACATTTTTTTTACTTGTTTTTTTCCCGATTTCCCTAGAACTGCATCGCTACTCATGAGTCCAATGGCATCGATATCATCATAGCGCTGATTCTAAACGACATCAACCCGCTCGGGAAGAAACGGATGGATTTAGTTTTAGAGCTGAAGGTGGGTCTTCTGTAAAGCGGGGGGCCTTTTGGTAAAAAAAAAATATATTTTTCTCTTACCTTTTCAATTTTTTGTCTTTCTCTTCAAAGAACAACGCATCCAAGCTGCTCCTCGCCATCATGGAGAGCCGTCACGACAGCGAGAATGCAGAGAGAATCCTCTACAACATGAAGCCCAAAGAGCTGGTGAGGAAGGCGTCGTAGTAGTCTCATAAATCGAGGAGGACAGAAGGGGAGATAAATGTGTCTTTGCAGGTGGAGGTGATAAAGAAGGCCTACCTTCAAGGCGAGATTGAGTTTGAGGACACAAAGGAGGAGGAGGAGGACATAGATGAAGAGGAACACGATGCTGCTTCTCCTCGAAATGTTGGACACAACATCTATATTTTAGCTCACCAGGTTGGGCTTAGATGATGGCATACATGCTTATAATGTGTGTTTTTCTGATGAGTAAACTGGCGTGTCCTCGCTTCAGCTGGCGCGTCATAATAAAGAGCTGTCCATGATGTTAAAGCCAGGAGGAGCCAGCGGAGAAGGAGATGAGGCCTTGGAGTTTTATGCTAAGCACACCGCTCAGATTGAGGTCAATATACTCAACCTATATCAGAATAAATGACAAGTACACAGTGAGTCCTGCACAAGAACGCTGTGGTGACAGAGTATTTTTGTTTAGATTGTGCGTCAAGACCGCACCATGGAGGAGATCGTTTTCCCGGTGCCCAACATCTGCGAGTTCCTGACGTCGGAGTCGAAGCTGCGGGTGTACTACACCACCGAGAGGGACGAGCAGGGCAGCAAAATCAACGACTTCTTCCTGCGAGCAGAGGACCTCTTTAACGAGATGAATTGGCAGAAGAAGCTTAGAGGTAGGATTAGGAATCGGTGGTAAACTTACTCCAATTAAATTGTGTTTTTATTGGTGTTTTTGTAGCATTTATGTATGATGGAAGACATATAAAAAGATATATAGATATCTTGAAAGATATATAAACCTCAAAGATATATAATAACTGAGAGGCATATTGCTAATGCACTCCTGCCGCCCTGCAGAAACTAAGTCCTAGAAAAAGACTTATATTTTTACATTTTTTGGATAAAAACACCATAATCATAATAAAAAAGACCACTGGCAACACTTTAAAAATAGATCAAAATATGATCAGAGTGGGACTTAAAAGTGTGTTTCATGAGATGTATCAGCTAAATTTAAAAATAATGTAATAATATCTTAGCTTTGTTCAGGGATTTTTTATTCTGTTTCTACCAAAACTGTGTGTAGAGAAAATAGTCTCATCCAATTTTTGTGTGTGTAATTTTTGATTTGTAACTTGTGTCTGCATGTTTGTGTTTAACTTTGAATTTGTATGCGTAATTCTTGATTTTTAACTCATACAATACATTTTGTGTGTAACTGTTTGCATGTGCAGTTGTGCATTCACGTGTATTTACAAAATACAAAAAAAAAATCAAAATGTAATTCACAAAATATAGTTTTTCAACTTTATATTATAGCAGCTTGAAACCTTAAAACTAACTACAGACTTTGATGACCCAGCATTCTAGCAGCATTTAAACGCATCATTTACACACAAAACTTGAAGACATGAAAAGAGTCTCACTTCTGATTTATCAGCACATTCTCATTCCCAATCATCAAAAACTGATGAATCATTAAGGAGCCCTCCGCGTCATGTTTTAATGTGTTGGGTGTCCCCATCTCGTCATTTTTTTGAAATGCTGGCTGTTGTAATTAAATCAGGGGTCTGGGCGTTTTGTCGGATGCAGTCCTGGTACCCTTACCCTGACCTGGTGCCATAACCCCTACCCAGTCCACAAAGTGGTACCACGTCCAGTAGCGGATGCGCAGTTCCGGTACTGTCCGATATCGCACGGTCCCAGTACCGGTTGGCGGTACTGGTTCTGGTCTGCATCCGGTAGTGGGTTACGGTTAGGCTTATGGCATCAGTGCGGTCTGCATCTAGGTGCCAATTTGTTGCCCGGGGGATAGGGAGCCCTGTTTTAATTGGAAGAGCAGGCACGTCAAAAAACAACGTTGGGGACACCCAATATGTCAGTTTTTGACACAGAAGGGTCCTTAACCATACGTCAATATGTGGCGACTTGGGAATGAGAATGTGTACAATTTGTGTGTAGGGATGCTTTTGTGTGTGTGTATCCAGTGATTTGTGCGTACGTGTTTGTTTTAAGCTGCTGTAGTTTAAAGTAGTGTGTCCCTAAATTATATTTTTGTATGTGTGAAAGCACAATTGCAAATGCAGTTACGCACAAAATAAATTGCATGAGTTAAATCAAGAGTTAAATCAAGAATTACGGAGGCTGAAAACGATTTTTTTTTTACATTGATAAAATAATTGCATAAAAAATGCACAATTATCAGCTTCTTTGCAGCCTTTTCTGTCGCTGTTGTGTCTGTTTAGCTCTGCCCTAAACACAGTCTCTGACATTCAAATGACTGAGTTCGAGGGATCCACACAATCTTCTAACCCTTCATCAACAAGTTTCTCTAGACGTTTGTATAGTCTAGGACTTGTTTGCTTGCTTTAACACAAAGCACAGAGAGAAAATATCAGCAGTGATCTTAAAGAAGCAGCTGTTCTCAGGCACGAGAGTGTAAAAAGTTATGCAACCAAATTCTCTATTATAAGATCATTTGAAAGCATTCAAAGACAATCTATAACCATTCCAAAACCATGCAATGTTCATGATAAAGTCCCCCAATAGGGCAGCAAGACAAGTCTGAACATATTTCCTGGAGAAATCCTTTGACAAGTTTGACAGATATTTGCTTAACAGCACGTAAAGAAACCACAGCTGACATGAAAGCTCAGTGATTTCTGAAATTATCTAAATGCAGCTGAAACTCCTGAGATGACTATCAAGCACAGTGGAGGAAATATTATAATTTGTAAGAAAATCTATGATTCTATCTGTGGCTAAAACAACAAAAAAAAAGAAATTTGAATAAATTTTTAATCAAGGCTTTGGAATCACTCAGTCACAGTTCAGACATTAACTTTTTAAAAACGGCTCACACTTTTAAAAACACTGAAGCCGTTCATATCATAATCTGTTGACTTACTAAGACGTACTGGAGTTTTTTCTGTTAGGGTCCACCTTCCTACATGTTTTCAATGTTTAAATGCTCGTGATTACACTTGACACTATTAACCTTTGCAGAAACTTGACAATAACAGTCATTAAAGCCAGGTGTGTTTACAAAAGGAAGAATAGAAGACATGCTGGACAGTCTTTCTGAGGACCAAGGTTAAGAAACTCAGCTCCACTGACTTTTATGCTTGTGACACTTGTCTAACTACAATGTATTATATATATATATATATATATATATATATATATATATATATATATATATATATATATATATACACACACGTATAATGTGTAATGTGTGTGATTTTCCATATAGTAATTTGCTGATATGTATTGTCAGAGTCAATGACTTTAAGGGTGTATTCAGACAGGAAACTTTTGGTCCACTTAAAGTGAAACAAAGTTCGTTTCCCCCGATTAAAAGGAAATAATATTCAGTCTGAATACACCCAAGTGGACCCTGGTCCAGGACCAGGAACTGCTCCCTGACCCATCTTTCCAGGTGGTCTAGGTTCCTTTCCAGTCAGACTGAGCTCCGGTTCACTCTGAGATTTCCAAGTCTTAATATTCTCTTTGCTCAGAGCTGAAGAACTGGACCAAATTGGCCACCGTAGCCAGTCACCACATGATGTTTTGTTACATAACATGTACCAGTGACTGAAGAGATCGTGGTTTTCTTTAAGTCAATTCAGTTTCATTTATATAGCCCAATATCACACTAGAGTTGTCTCACTGGGCTCCACATGTTAATTGTACAAAAGCATAAAGTCAGCCATAAAATATAAACAATAGCTGGTTGCTAAGCTAAACTTAACAGAGTAAACAGAGTTGGGCATCCCGGCCCTTAGACCCTCCTTCTCCTTCTGAGGCTTTGAACTGAAACAGGAAAGGCTGCTTGATGGCAGTCTGAATAAAGAGGTTCAGGACTAGATCCAGACCAAATGAGTTTTTACAGCCTGAATACACCCTAAAACAACTTCTATATTGTTTCTTTCTTTTTCTTTTTTTTTTTTTAAGGGCTTTAATTAAAAGCAGGTTTCTTTTTTATGGAGCCGAGGGTGCTTCTGTTGGCCCCTCCCACATCTCAGTCAAGACACAAAAAGAACCCCCAAGCAGGAAGTGTTCGGCTGTTGGTGGAAATAGTTTAAATACATATATACATATTATATTGATATTTTTTAATGATTTTTTTAGACCCTTTAGCACCTGAGGCGTCGAAAGAACATAAAGATGGGAGCTCCTGTGTTAAAGGGTTAAATAATATGCTTAATTTTGAAGTGAACTTGATTCAAATGAAATAATTATTGTTTAAATTAATTTACAAAAACTATTAAATAAGTAAAATTTGCAGGAAAAGTATTTTTGCTGATTCGTTTAGGTAATATTTGTTTAAAGACCCACTCCAATAATTTTTTAATATATTTTAAAAGCGTTCCCAGTGATCTTTTAGTTATGATTATACCATTTTGAACCAAAATCAACAACGTTGTGTCATTTTGTAGGACATAGTTTACGCAAAGAGACAGTACTTAGATTGTCAAAACTGTTTATCTTCCTCCTCGCTCACAGTCAGTTTATTTTCCATCATTTTCTGGTTGAAATCTCTCTTGGCAAATGACTGGGGAGACC
The DNA here is from genome assembly GCF_002922805.2 of Oryzias melastigma. Classification (NCBI taxonomy): domain Eukaryota; kingdom Metazoa; phylum Chordata; class Actinopteri; order Beloniformes; family Adrianichthyidae; genus Oryzias; species Oryzias melastigma. Next base: position 5,850,386 of record NC_050512.1, on the reverse strand, counting down.
CCAGAGGAAGCGGAAGCTGGACGGACAGACGCGTGCATCAGCAGCGTGACAGCAGGGCGCGCTCAGCCTTCCAGCCTGCGCTTCTGTTTCACATCTTTCCCATGTCTAAAAGCAGACGGGGGCTTTCCACATTCTCTCTGCAGTGAAACATTTGTACGGTAACCTCATGATTCACAAGAAAGAGCGAGCACGCACGCTAACGTACACACGCGCGCCCACACTCAGATCCACATAGAAGACTGCGTGCCCACACAAAGCCTTATTTTGGCTCTCACATAGAAGTGGGGATGGACAGAGAAAAGTCCCTGCATTTGTTTCTCTTTTTCTTTCTGTCTGCTCCACAGCTTGTGTGCTTCACTTACAAGCCAGACCAGCTGTAGAAAAGGTCAAACGCATGTTTTTTTTTCTGACTTCGTCCTTATCTTGACCTTTTGAACCTCTTATTCTTTGTCCCACAACCAAATATTCACTGGAGAACTGTGTAATAAAGATTTTGAGACTTTTTTTTTGTAAAAATTGTGTTTCTAAAATTAAATATTTTTTAGTTTCATGCAAAGCTAACAAACATAACACACTCAATTTGAGGAAAATGTTCATGATTTTAGATAATTTTATTCAAATTCTCTGATTAATTTCATTAGTGTATCTGCCAGCTTCTCATTGGACTCTTGGAAATTAACATTTTGACATGTTAGGACCCAAATCAACCAAATATAATGATGGATTTGATTGGATTTGATTGTTGGTTTTGGTCTCCTCTCCAGCCCAGCCAGTGCTTTACTGGTGCTCCAGGAACATGTCGGTGTGGAGCAACATCTCCTTCAACCTGGCTGTGCTCATGAATCTGCTGGTCTGCTTCTTCTACCCTCTGGAGGGGGTGCACGGAGGTAAGTCATATGATTAAGCTTCAATAGGGCTGGACTTTAAGTTCACATATCGCTTCATGTGTTGTGAAATTTTCTTTTCTGGTTTCTGTTGGCCGAAGTGTGAAATCAGAGCTGTTTCACATGTTTTTATTTTTTCAAACCACGTCTATTCTGTTTACTGAAGATTACCATTTAAATACATTTTGAGGAGGATTTTTAGAGCTTGATCTTCTTTAGAAATCTCATTCAGACTGAGGTCATTCATCATGCTGAGATGTTTGCTGACATCAGCATTTTCTGTCACGCACCAACACGCCATGGGAGCGGTCACATCAGTGGAAGTGTAAAGGCAAAGGATGCAGGTTGTGCCTTTAAATGTACATCAGACTGGAATGTTTTGCTGCCACCCACTCAAGGCTGACTTCAGAGATTTGAATCTCAAACCGTCTGCTAGGGTTCAGCATTGACCTACTGATCTCCTTTTGCCACGGTGTTCTGATCTGCCGACTGCTAATCACATGATCTGGATCAGGGCTCGAGAAGCCCCGCTATCTTTGTTTGTAGCACACTGTTGCTCCATTTGCTCTCAACGATAAACACAGCAGAGACTTCATTTAAACACAGGATCTTTAATGACGCACTCCAATGAAAACTGTGTTTTTGGTGTCTTTAAAATGCTCTTGTAGATTGTTTTCTCATAATGGAGGACATGTATTTAAGATTAAAACTAACCAGATAAACCAGGGCCAAATAAAAACACCTGGTTTGAAAAAACTATCAAAGTCTCCCTTCTCCACTACAAGTCTATTGTATCCACCTGCAGACAAATAGATCCATTAACATCATATTCTCCTCGTTTGAGCTGGTAACTGGCTCTAAACTGTACGGTTGGATAGATCCTCGCATTTTTTTTTTTCTCAATATGCTAATGTTAGCTTGAACTTGTAAGGTGCTATTAGCTAGTGGGAGAAAGTGTAAACAAGGGAAAGTCCATATTCCTTCACTACTCACTATTTATAGTGTGTTCGCCATTTTGTAGTGCTGTCTGAATCTACAATTCCAAAATCAAAATTTCCCACAAGTCTTAGCGAAAAACCAGTGTATATTGATACTCACTACATTAGTGAATATAGACCACAAAGCATTGCGTTTGAACAATTTTTGTGTTTTAATTGTAACTTTATAATAAATCATCAGCATTTTTATCATTAAAATGCAATAGATACGTGAATAATCAACGTAAAATGTTCATATTGATCTGATTTTCACTTTGTGAAATCAGGGACGTTATACTTGCTGTTAAAAAAAAAAAAAAGTAGTGAGCATGGTGTGCAACTTGCTTTTAAAATCCAGGGCACTACATAGTCCTGTACTATATAGTTGTTTGGCAGTTAGGAGTGAAGGAATTAGTGAAGGAATTCAGACAAAGCCAAAGGGTTGATAGGAAATTAGCCAAGGTTAACTTCTACGCCAACAGTCACGCATAACTCAAGACGCGAATTTCAAATAAATCCTGCCGCCCTTCAAAAAGTATGCCTTAAAAAAATGACACTAGCTTTTTAATTTTGGCTAAAAATTGAATAATCATAATTAAAGACCACCGGGATCAGTTTTGCAATAAAAACAAATATAATTGGTGTGGGACTTTAATTAAATTTTGGAAAAATATCTGTAAAAATCTTCAGTGTTTTATTTTGTAAATAGCAAACTTCTCAACTGGTTTTTATTTTCCTAATTTGTGGCTTCTTTTCTCAATTCGCAAAAAACTAAATCAAAGCAGAGACCTTCAGTGTTTTTTTTTCTTTCTTTTCTTTTTTTTCTCTTTCAAAAAGTGGTTACACAACATGGATAACATTTGACTGTAACTCCCGTCCAAGCTGGAATTTGTTTCGTCTGCAAGGCGTCACATCACGTGAGACTCGGGCACACCTTTGACCTGCTTAAAGCGACACTTTTATTGGTTTTTGACCTCAGCCCTTTTGTCTTACACGCACGCACGCACACACCCTCTGTGCTCTGTCCTTTGCTTAGGGATTTAGAATGAAGGTTATAAGAGCAGGAGATTTAGGTCAGTGTGTTCTGCGTGCGTGACTGACTGCCTTTTGATGAATGGCTTCGGCTGGCGTGGCGCGCTCATGATAGCCTTTCTGCAGCAGTCGAAATTTTACTCATAATTTTCTAACTTTTAACTGCTGGCACATTTAAATGAAGCAGTAAAGACCAAAAAAAAAAAAGAGACTTTGTAAGTGAATGCAAAAGCCCCGACATCACTAGAGCTGCCCCCACTCCCTGGTTTCTCATGAATCTTTCAGCAGAGGTATTTTTAGAGGCTGTTATGTAAGTGGCACCTGTCATGTGATCTCCACAGGGATTGGAAAGAAGAAAAAAATACAGACGGAGAAGTGGGGAAGGGGCGGGGGGGCCGAAGGGAGAGCAGGGCTCCCCCCCCATATCAGCAGCACTCCTGTCCACATGGCTGAGTTTCATCTCAATAACGTTGTTCTTTGTGTGATCGATTGGTGTGCTCACATTGAAGCAGGCTAGGTGTGGCCTCGTCTTCGGTTCTGGTCAGATTTATACCTTGACGAACACAATGCTACGTGAGACCCAGGACCAGCTCACTAATCCTGGATTTACCTATGGATCAAGTCCAGCATTGGGCCGGCTCTCACTAAAGCTTAGTGTGCACACTTGTGCACTCACATTAAAAGTGTGTCATGCACTTTTTGCCGTTACATAACCCACTCTCTTTGAGTTCAAAGTCTCGCTTGTGATGAAGAACTCAGAGACTGTTTGAAACCTGATGCCCACTACACTGACAACCTTTTAACAAGTAGCTTTAAATTCCATGCGGGTCAATCGTAGAAATGCCTGTTTTTGCATAATGTTCACATCACTGTTAACGTGTTCGTTTTGGCATCTTTCCAGTTTACATTATACGCTTGACTTCCTGGTGTGCTCATTTGTCATCTGCAGGAATGCTGGATCCTCATCTGTCTGCGTTGCTGTGGATAGGAGTCTTTGCAACACTGGCCATCGTGATCCTCATGCCTCAACCGCTCGGCATCCGTGCCCTGGTGTTTGTCACAATCCTTCGCCTTATCTTCTCTGTGGGCCTGGAGCCCACGCTATTCCTTCTAGGTGCCTTCAATGTGAGTGATCTCGCCTAAAGAGTCAGCTAACTCCAAGAACCAGCTGTCTTTCAAGCAACCTTTAAAATACACCTATTAAATTACCCCTTATAAAACAAAAAATCTGCTAAAAAAAAAACCTTGTTCTAGTCTCCCTACTAATTACTCTATTTGAGGAAAACTTGTAAACCGGGTCATATTAAACTCAAAGCACTTCTTGTTTTTCAGTTGTAAGAACATATTTTTGCGGTTGAGTCGTAATATTCCCATGAAAAATGCTTCTATAAGCAATAGTATGTATACTTTAAAAACTGAGAAGCTTCAACCACATCTGCTGCACTTCTGCTTTTAACTCCATGGCCCTCTGGCATGTTTGTTCTCCGCCAGCCTGCAGTCCTCCCTGGCACCACCAAGCTGCCCTATGTGGTGTGATGTGCGTCACTAAACTCCAGAGAGGCCGGCACCACCCCTTCACCTGCCACAGATTTTTTAGATATACACATGCAAATATTTTTTTTAAAGTGTCTCTTTTCTTGTTTTGTTTACATGAAAGCAGGTTATTAAGAAATTAGGTTAAGCCAAGAAATCAGAGACGATGTTACCATGGACTGCAGTAACCTGGTTACTCTAAAATCTAGTTTAGGTAGTCAGATTTCTCCCCAAACTGTGTCACTGACACTTTTGAGCCAGTATGTGTTGTTACTAATATGTAGTTTCTTAAAATAGGTCACATTTCAGCTGCCTTACGTTGAATGTTTTTTCTTCTCTGTCACAGTGATACTTTACCCCCTTTTTGAAACCAATACTATAGATATTGGATCCACATATGGCTGAGCATTCACAGGAAAATCCCTGTTATTATATTTCAATTCATGTTGTAAATAAAATGGGAGTTAATGTCAAAGAACTACAGAAAAAAGCAGAAAAACAATCATCACAGCTTTTGTAATTTAATTCATTCCAGACTGTTTCAAAAAAAAGGAAAATTATATATTACAGCAGTCTAAATAATTGAACAGATTATGAGGTGGAAGCAACAGTGGAGAAGGTTTAAGAGAAACCCTTCAGTAGAACCAGACTCAGTGAGGGTGACCATTTCCCATGACCAGTTAGGGTCCAAGAGAATCAGACAAACACAAGACACTATAAGGTCTATTTTAAGAGAAACAGACAAACACAAAAACACTGTAACATCTGTAAAAATAAAGCATTTAAACACTAAAACACTGTAACATCTGTAATACAAATAGCAGACAAACTCAAAAATACTGTAACATGTAAATTGAAAAGCAGACAAACACAAAAATACTGTAACATATGTAAAATGAAAAGCAGACAAGCACAAAAATACTGTAACATATGTAAAATGAAAAACAGACAAACACAAAAACAGTGAAACATATGTAATACCAAGAGCAGACAAACACACAAATACTGTAACATATGTAATACAAAAAGCAAACACAAAAATACTGTAACATATGTAAGATGAAAAGCAGATAGACACAAAAATACTGTAACATCTGTAATAAGAAAAGCAGGCAAACACAAAAACACTGTAATATTTATAAAAAAGATAATAGAAAATCTAAATCTCACTGCAGCGATGAGACCAGGAACCAGATTAGTATAAAATCTCAGAACATCTCTTATCTAAGGCAAAGATATGTTATGCCTTAGTCACATGCACCCAAATGGGGGTTGAGCCATATGGGTACTCTGGGTTTTTGGGCCGTTCGGTCCCATACAGGGTTGTAGAGAGAGGACTGCAGGTGTGTCTTGCAGTGTCTTTGAAGCTCATGCAACCATCCCAACGTCATGAATAAAGAACGTACCACTGTCGTGCGTGCATGCACTTATAATGTACATTGTGCGGTGACCTAATGACGCACTCTAGTTGTTAGTAAGGGTCGCTTACTGCCTTCTTACTGCTAGACGTTCAGGTGATACATTCCGTAATTTTCCCTTAAGATGCCCAAACAAAGTACACTCTAACTGTCTAATTTCTTCATTTTTAACAGCGAGGCTGAACGTAAGGCATGTGCAAGGAGCGCTCATCTTTCACTTGACCAGCTCCCTGTGCAGTGTGAAAGGTTTTGGGGGAGTTGGAAAAATGTCAAATCCATACCACACACCTTCATCTTTACTTAATCTTTTGTGTTGCTTAAGTATTCAGTACAACCTGATGCCCATAGACAAACATCTTAGCCCCACCACGTTATCTATGATCTTAAATTTCCCTGCTGGCAATTCCACCTACAGATTAGCTCATTTTACATCTGCAGACAGCACTTAGGGGAGTTGTGACTAAGGCATTAAGAACCTCAACAGTATGAAGATGGACGATTTAGAACTACTGGAACATCTGTTACAAGAAGAGACAAGTTAGTCTTTGCAACAATGGCAGAACAGAACCCGGATTAGCATAAAATCCCAGTTCATCTTCAGTAAATCTTATAGATATGTTAACATCTGCAGCTATGAGAGACGAGGAAGAAGATAAAAACACTGAAACATCTGTAGTAAGACAAGAGATACAAGGAAGTGACTGCCTTTTTGAGTCCCAACATGAGCCAACAGCCAAAGACGAGGCAGATTTTTGGGCGTGAACCTGCAATTTCTCTAATATTGTGTGATTGGCTTTTATCTTCCAGGTTTGTAATAAAATAATCTTCCTGATAAGTTTTGTTGGAAATCGAGGAACCTTCACACGAGGTTATAAAGCCATGGTGTTGGACTTTGAGTTCCTTTATCACCTCCTCTACCTCATCATCTGCTGTCTGGGGGTGTTTGGTCACGTCTTTTTCTACAGTCTTTTGGTGAGAAAAACAAATACTTGAAGAAAAAAAACTATTTGTAAGTTTCCCTTTGGATGTAATTTGTTATTGTGCACTCATGGTCACGTTCCAGGAATCCTGAAAATGTATTTTTGTGCTGACATGGAGATTGTGTTTTTCCTTTAAGGATGTGCCAGTTCCTGGAATTTGCACTGTCAAAATAAAAGCATATCAAGGAAATGTTCTATTTTGCCTTGCACTGTTGCATAAGTGACACAGAAATGTTTAAACATTTGTGTTTGAAAAAAGATAAAGACAAAGTAACTCACAATAAATTGCAGGTACTTCTTGCCACATTTTACTCCTTAATTTAACATTATTTCCATCTGTAGCTTTTCGACTTGGTGTACAGAGAGGAGACCTTGTTGAATGTAATCAAGAGCGTGACTCGTAACGGACGCTCCATCGTGTTGACGGCTGTGCTTGCTCTCATCTTGGTCTACCTGTTCTCCATTGTTGGCTACATCTTCTTCAAAGATGACTTCATCCTGGAGGTGGACCGGATCCCCAACATCACCCTGAGTGAGGACAAGATGTGGTCATATGTGACTTTTAATTTGAAAAAAAAAAAAAAAACGACACGTAAGTGAATCTCCTGAAGATGAAAAAGAAAATTGTTCTGTATCTTTTTGTAGAAAGTGGAAATGATGCTGATGGAGAGTTTGTGTCAGGAGTGTGTCATAGCGGCGCCGGTGAGAACTGCAGCATTGCCGTTCAGCAGGAAGGTAACTGATTCAAATGTTCACTACTTTTTTTAAATTAATTTTACACCTTAAATCTAGTTTGTAATATTCAAGTATCAATAAAATTTGCCTCCCTGCTTTCTTAAATCAAAATCCTTCAAAATAAAAGCGCAACACTGAGTGAGTTTTCTTTTACATCAGAAAATGAAACGAAAACGTATTACGAGGAAACTAACAAGATGGCAGAGCAGTCATCTCTGCACACCAGTGAGAGGAAAATGATGAGATGATTTGCTGTAAATAGTCCAACAGCTTCCTTTTGTTTTGCATTTTACCACCATATCTTCTTAAACATGTGACTCAGTCGAGCCTCACATGACTGCCATTTGACCCAAGCAGCTCACATGGGACCTCCTTGACCTACATGGGAAAGATTTTTATGGTTTATGTCCTAAAAAAAAGGGTATCTGTCGAGCTTTCTTTGTTTGGCTCAAAAGAATGTTTGTTAAACAGTATGGCCGAAAGCGGTGTGAGAGAAAAGGACCGGGAAACAAAAACCTAATACTTTACAAAAATTTCTCTAAAGTTTTTTTTCTGTAAGTTTGAAAGATGATCATGCTCCTTATGTTATTCACACCTGGTAGTTTTGGCTTCAGTTTTAACCTAAGGCAAAACAATATATTTTTTTAAAAGTTCCCTTTCTTTAAGATCTCTAACTAATCAGTTATTTAACTAATGGCAAAATAGTCCTATATGCATATTTTTGATTATTTTCTTTGTATGACACCCTCAGTTTTTGGAAATTATTTGTTCTTTAGGTTAAACTAAGAACTATGTGGATATAAACAATAAAAACACAAATTAAAACTGTCATATGTGACTTATTTTTACTTCTTAGGAATGATACAGATAAGAGGTAAATTGTGATCACATTTGACCAACCAGTCTACTTAAGGCACATGTGTCAAAGTCGAGGCCTGGTGGCCAGATCCGACCCTTGGGATAATTATATCCAGCCCTCCAGATCATTTTATATAATTATTATTGTTAACGGCCCAATACTGTCTTGTATAATTGTGACAGGATATATTTTATGCAGAGAAAAATCTTTTTGGAATATTTACAAATTATATAAAATGACATAAATTACATTTTCTTTTAATATTTTGTTTATCTCTATTTAGTATAGTTCTGACAATATATATCATTATTGAGCGCAAAATATTGCAAGTTATTTAAGGTTTAAGATGATTTATTCTGGAATAATATTCCCATCTTTTTATAATTATATTCATGTTAAAAAAGTTACGTTTTTTAAAGTTTTAACAATTTTTTTTTTTTTTTTAATGTTTATGTTTGACTCATTCAGCCCTCAACCCACTGTGTGTTTTGGATTTTGGCCCCCTGTGATTGAGTTTGACACCTCTGACTTAAAGTGTTTACTGTGTCTCACTTTTAACGTTTTTTTGTGACAATTTCAAAAGAAACAACTTTGTGGATAAATGTCAGGCTGGGTTTCAGTATTTAGAAGTCAAAAGAGATTTTACATTTGCTGGCTTTGCCTACAAAATGAAACTATTCTGTTTTTTTTATTCCTGATGGCCCGGTTATACCTGTCTATTGAACAACAGCTGTGACAATAGTGTAGTGTTGGATCAACACGTTTGTCTCAACTAATAATTAGTCAACCTTTTCATTGTCTCAGATTTAGCAAATGATAGTGAGGAGGACAGCAACATGGAGCGGACGTGTGACTCTTTACTCATGTGCATCGTTACTGTGCTGAGTCACGGCCTGAGGAGTGGGGGCGGTGTAGGGGACGTTCTCCGTAAGCCTTCTAAAGAGGTACGTGCCAAAAGTGATGAAGCTCCTGTGTGAGTGTGTGTGTGTTTTTGGGGGAGTGTGTTGCAGCTGCAGCGCAGCTCGTGTGAGCTGGCGATGCGCTCACAGCCCTGCTGTTTTTATTCCAAACACTGGGAGGTTTTGCAACGTTTCCTCACAGCTGCACTGCCTCCGCCTTGTGAGAATTACTTCTTAAAATAGACTTCCACTGAATTCAGGCTCAACCACTAATGATGTCAAAAGAGGATGTGAATGGCTGCTCCACGTCGGCATTGCTACTCAACTTTTTCTGCCTTCTGAGGTTTTTGGAAAAAAAACTGAAGGAGGCTGGCAGTCATGTTGACCTGAAAAGCTCAGCAGCTCACCATAGTTTCTTCAAAAGCAAACTTATTTTGTGTCTGCATTTAGTTGGGGTACTATGCACATAATATATATATAAGTCAAAGAAGTGCAGACAGTAGAAGAGGAGAGGACAAAAGAAATTCACCAAAAGGAGAGCTAATAAACATGATTAAGTTTGGGTAAAACTTTACTTGCCATGTGGCGACCAACCCTCTAACTTTTACTTGCCAAAGAGGAGAAAATAATCACAACTGACGAGTGTTAATTTTGGACCCTTCAAAATAAAAGTACAGTGGGGCAAAAAAATATTTAGTCAGCCACCAATTGTGCAAGTTTTCTCAATTAAAAAGATGACAGAGAACTTTAATTTTCATCATAGGTATACCTCAACTTTGAGGGACAAAATGAGAAAAAAAATCCAGAAAATCACATAGTCTGATTTTTAAAGAATTTATTTGCACATCATGGTGTAAAATAAATATTTGGTCACAAACAAGCAAGATTTCTGTCTCTCACAGACCTGTAACTTCTTCCTCTGTCCTCCACTCATTACCTGCATTAATTACACCTGTTTGAACTCGTTATCTATGGAAAATACACCTGTCCACAACCTCAAACAGTCACACTCCAAACTCCAATATGGCCAAGACCAAAGTTGAAAGTCTTGTTGCCCAGCGACAGCGCTAAAACATCGCTGCTCTCAAGGAGATCTGCATGGAGGAGTGGACCAAAAATACCAGCAACAGATAGTAGAAACCTTGTAAAGACTTACAAAAACGTTTGAGTGCTGTCATTGCCAACAAAGGGTCTATAGCAAAGTATTGAGATTAACTTTTGTTATTGACCAAATACTTATTTTCCACCATAATTTACAAAAAATAAAAAATTAGACAATGTGATTTTATGGATTTTTTTTTATCATTTTGTTTCTCATAGTTGAGATATATCTATGATAAAAATACAGGCCTCTCTCATCTTTTTAAGTGGGAGAACTTCCACAATTGGTGGCTGACTTGATACTTTTTTGCCCCACTGTGTTAGGATAAGCAACTCTAGAGCCGCTTTGTCTGTATGATTTCCAGATATCTAAGACCTATCCATGACCGATTACCTGGTTCAGATGTGTCCAGCCAAGTAGAACATGCCAGAGCAGCACATGCTGGAAAACATGTGGGAGTGCGGCCCTTGAGGCCTGGAGTTGCAAATGGATGCATCAGAATAGAGCGGAGCAGAGAGCTAGTAGCCTGCCCAGCATATTTTGTATCACAAATACTATTTTTTTAAATGTCAATGCTCCTGATTTATATCAATTTGAATAAAGAAATACCCAGAAATGCTGTTTTGGGTTTAATTTTCTTAATTTATGTCACAAAAACTTGATAAACTTGTTAAAAAAAACAAAACAAAACATTATTTTTAATGTCATCATCTTTAAAAAATAGAGGTACAAATTTCAGTGTGTCCCTCTGTACATCCCATCCAAACAGGAGCCACTGTTTGCTGCCAGAGTGATTTACGACCTGCTGTTCTTCTTCATGGTCATCATCATTGTTCTCAACCTAATCTTTGGTGTCATCATTGACACTTTTGCCGACCTGAGGAGCGAGAAGCAAAAGAAGGAGGAAATTCTGAAAACGACCTGCTTCATCTGCGGTGAGTTCGCTCAGGTCATGTGAGATTGAGCTGCTTTCATGTTTGTATTGGGGGATGCCGTCCATTGCATTCACAACCTTTGTTCTGTTTCCTTTCTGCTGCATTTCACTGCAAAAGCTCTCCAAAAGAAAGCTTTGACCTGTTCCTGTTTCCACTCCTCATTGGTGTGACATGCTGCTCTGAAAGCGCACGTTTGTTTTATCAGTTGAACCGTCCAACGTGTTGCCCACTTTTGCTTCTCTGGGGGATAAAAAAGGGAAGTTCAATAGGAGCAATATTTTGAGGTGAAGTGAAACTGCCTTAAAGTGAGTTGTGGGTATCCTGGTTTTTACAATATTCACTTCTTCTTTCCTCTCTGGATTTTCATCCCGCCTCTTGTTCCACTTAACCAATCAGTGTGCAGAAAATGTGCAGCTGCACAGGAGAGAGCAATCAGATGTGTTCCTACACATACACATTTATCAGAATACCCATAATCCTCTGCTCTGTGTGGGAATAACAAACTTAAGGAGCATGTCTTCTCTTGAATACAACATGAATTCAAAGCTTCCCAAGCTTCCCGTCTTGACTGTAACATGTGTTTGTGTGGTTTCCTGAAGTGTGTCGTTTCCTAAAGCTGCCTTTGTCTTCCTCCCACTTTTTCACTGAGCCGTTGTTCCTAAGAAAGCTGAGTCATGAGGGCTTCCTGCCACTGCTCTGCTCGCCTCCATAATTCATGTCTGTTTCACACGCATGCACTTCTTCTCCTGCTCCCTCCCTCATTAGCACCTTTTCCAGATGTTTGGTGCAGCTGCAGCGGCGACCCAAAATGTGTCCCTCATTAGGATTTACAAAACGCGTCGACACAAATTTACTGTCAGCGCCGTGTGTGAATCCTGGCCTCGACAAGTACCAGCCCGGCAGAACGCGCTGCTGGGAGCATGTGTACGTTGGGTCAGCCAGTCGAGACGAGTGCTAAGCATATGGAACCAGAACGGTATTATGTCAAGCAGCCAGCACTTAGCTCTGACTCACTCACGTTAAATAAGGTCAGGCCACAGGGGGAGCTGCTGTCTCTATGGTTTCCAGAGGAACCGCAGGAAAACTGGAGATGCAGAGATTAGGAGCCAATCTTCACAGGAATTAAATGGCCTGACGTCCTTAGCTTGGTTTCATAAGGGCATTGATCCGACGCTCATCTGTCTAATGTTAGTCTTAACGTCTGATGGGGGCTTCAGTCAATGATGGATTTACGTCATGAACATGCTTACAATTTTACTGGACTTTAATTACCGATTTTCCTTCCATTTAAAAACAGTATTTCTTTTGAATTCCTTATTTTACTTTTATTTATTCCTCTGAAATACATTGTGATTTCATCCCATAAACCATGAGGGTTCCCTCTCTTGTTTCAGGTCTGGAGCGGGACAAGTTTGACAACAAAACTGTGACCTTTGAGGAGCACATCAAGGAGGAGCACAGCATGTGGCACTACCTGTACTTCATTGTGTTGGTGAAGGTTAAAGATTCAACAGAATACACGGGTCCTGAGAGCTACGTGGCAGAGATGATCAAGGTAAACACCCTAACTGACTCCTGAATCCCGGCACGGCTCTTCTGTGGAACCATGAGTGTTTTCAGGAAACTCTAGCCAAGCGTGACTTTACTGTTGCAGATGTTGCAACAGTGTTGGGAACACTAAGTGATTCAATCATAGCATCGTCCAGATGCCATGATTTAACTTTAAGACGGCATTTGGATGAATGAAAACCCTCATCGACTAAGTGATACAGAAACTGTTTGAAAGAACATATTGATGAAAAAGAAACAATGCCACAGAGATGACAGTTTACAGAATGTATAGATTCCTGGCTTAACCATTGCTACAACTTTTTGATTGGTTGAACACAGGAACACAACCTGGACTGGTTCCCTCGGATGCGGGCCATGTCACTAGTGAGCAGTGACGGAGAGGGGGAGCAGAATGAGATCAGGAGTCTGCAGGAGAAACTGGACTCAACCATGAAACTGGTGGCTAACCTGTCAGGACAGCTGACGGAGCTCAAGGAGCAGGTATCACCAAGTGTCAGGATTTCTCATTTAGGGCTGTTGTTACCCAATGCTAGCACATGTACTCGCAGGCGTGTTGTGAAATGTCAAAGCGGTGCAGATCTTTCAAGTCTTGCTCCAGAGTTTTTCTTTCAGCTCTTTTCCAATATTTGAATAACTTGGTGTTATGAATTGCCTGACGAGCAAAAACCACAATTGTTAATTTCTTCTTCATGATTAATTTTCAAATGGTTGACACTTCCAGGTTTTGGAAAGGACCCTACACAAACGTCACTTCTAAAACTGAGTCACTGATTGGTCAAAGATGAACTGGCTCAATTAGCTGGCATTAGCTGGCGATGTTCACGCTGTTCTTTTGTTTCTATGCTGTTTACTTGCACTTATCCACCATCTACAATTGGAAGAGGCTTGGTGTGAAAAGTCAAAGTGGTGCAAATCCCACAAATTTTGCTCCAGTCTTTTTCTCAAATCTGAGTCCCTGATTGGTCAAAGCTCAGCGTTTTCACCATTTAGCAGTCAATTGTTCAACCGGTTGAACCTCCAGCGTGCAATCGATAAACGCCAGATTTGTACGTAGAGCCCAAGAATGGACTTAAAAACTTTCGTTATGGACCACTAACATAAATGGAGATGGAAAATTAAAAAGAACACTGTGACGTCACCAAAAGAAAATACCTTACCTCTGGCTCCAAGAAAATAAAGTCAATTCTGTCACAATTTTTCCGCAGTACAGATATCGCCCGATTTCTCCATCTTAGGACCAGACGATTTTAGTTTTGAACACAGAAGCCTGAAATGCACATATACGGGCGTTTACATAGACATTTTTATTGAAAGTGATTGCGTTTCCGAGCCTGGTGTGAACGCAGCATGAGGTTTGGAGTTCTGTTATAGGCACTAACACAGAAAGTGTTGCACCACTGTTGACAAGCAAAAGTGACAGAAAGCGTTCAAGTTATCTGTTAAGATCGTGTTGCCACATTACAGAAGTGATGGTGAGTGAAAGGTCATCTTTGAACTGTTATGCTTGTTCCCCTGTGCAGATGACGGAACAGAGAAAGCAGAAACAACGAATTGGACTTCTAGGTCATCCCCCACACATGAACATTAATCCCCAGCAGCCAGCCTGAGGGCCACGAAGGGCCACGGAGGGCCACTGAAGCCACCTTATCTACGCTGTGCACCTCATTCACGGGGATATAACAAAAAATAAGAAAAGCATCCATCTCTAGGATGCATCGGATCAACTTTAGACTCTTCTGTACCAGAAAATGTTATCCTGACAAACATGTTTGAGTGAGATAAAGCTTCATTCTGTGGATGGATGGAGTGTGCACTTTGTGCATCTACACCTGAGAAGCCAGTAGTAGTCTGGATTTTAAATGTGAAGACTTGAACTTCGACACCCAAACTGCCTTGTGCGTTCGCCGCCTCAGACAGCATGCCAAAGTTCAGTCAGCCACGGTTTCTGTGGGAGTTTCCCTGTGAAGTGACCTTGTGGTGAGGTTTAGATCCTCCGTTTTGCACCAGCTGACTTCAACTCTTAACTATAAGTTATTTAATGTTTTATTTTCATCTGACAGCAATAGGAAAGCTTTATAATATGCAACTTCTGAATACAAACAATTTTTCATTTTTATTTAAGGTTGTTTTTATTTAAAATGCTTAGACAAACTTTCTGAACACATTTGTGGTGAGCTTTTTTCCAAAGGATCTAATGTTGAAAACTGATTTATGTATATTTTTTTTAATTTGTGGAAGGCAGACATTTATCACTTTCAGAACTCTAATCTCAAAGAGAGGTCCAAACTGTTCTAGGGCAGTTCAGATAAAACCAAATGAAGAAAAGAGATGGGCTTGAGGCTACAGGGAGGCCCTTGAAAAGATATTAACTGACCTCTTTAAACACTTTCCTCTGCTTGTATTCTACATGTTGACCACTTACTGGGGGGGGGTTAAATCAAATCATTTAAGTGCCTCACAATGTAAGTGGGTCAAGGACATACTAGATGATAGAGTCCTGTTACACACTTGTGAATTTTCAGGGGTTTGGGAGCGTTGCTATATTGACTTTATGATTCCACTTCAGTGTGTCTTCACTGAAATTATGTAATCTTTTATTATCCAAGTCCTGAGCACTGATCATTTTTATTGCACATAAGTTACTTTTTGTTTTTCCACATTTGAAACAGTGTGGTTGTTTGAGTGTAAATGGTGACAAAAGAAGAATAAATGACAAAAAAAATGTATTTTGCTGCTTGACCAAAATGCAACTTTTCTACTAATTGATGACTCGTTTGAGCTGTACATTCTATTCTTGGTGTCTATTTAAATAAACAAGTGTGTAAAATAAACTGGTGTTTGACTCAGCTAAAAATCCAACGGAAACGTCCCGCGTAGGGAACAAAAGTCTGGCCTTCCTTAATAAACTGCTATGTTTTTTATTTTCAAACCTCAAAGTGTGTTGTAAAACTAGAATTGGTCCCTTCATGACCACTGGAGGAGGCTCGGTTCCTCCCGCGCGCTGGCGACAAAAATAAAGACATCCGCACAAAGGTCATGGTCGGTAATTATATTCTATGTTTTTGGTCACAGAGACGAAAGTGGATGTCAGTTTTTGCACGTTTTCTTTTAGGGGAAAAAAACTGGTTAATGTGAAACTGCTTTTTCAAAAACATTGACGTAATTTCCATTTAAATGTTATTTTTCTCATTTAAATTAGACCAATTGGTACTTTTTTTTACAGCTACAGAAGAAACAATCATCAGGATCTACAGTGTTGTCCAGATATTCATGGCACCCGTAGCATGACACTTTAAGACTTTCCAACAAACATGTACGTTTATGATTCTTGCATGATTAAAAAATCATTCAAGACGATTAAAAAATCGATCATTTAATTCTAAATGAATCATTTAAATCTACAATGAAAGGTTATTTTTTTTTATTATAATTTATTTTCTGTTTTTTTTTAAAACAAACCAATTTGAAATGTAAAAACTGGTTTAGTTGCATGCAAAAAAAATCAAAAAAGGAAGAAACATTTAAAAAAGAGATTCATCATCACAAGGAAAAGAAAATATTGAGTCAATTTATGAAAAAAACAGTAATAATCATTTGAAAAGAGGTGAGAAAAAGAAGCTACAAAACTATTCTAATCCAGTCTTTCTCAATCATGAATAATAAAATGAAAAAAGTTCATATTTATGCCAAACAAACACATAAAAACAATGTCAACATGTACACACGGATATGCATATACAGTATATAATAAACATTTTTACTTTGGACAAAGAATCATTGATATTACCAAGAAGGATTAAGAAATGTGAAACTACAAAAAAATAAAATAAATAAATAAATACATTATAGGGGTGCCCCTGACAGTCTTTAATGATTATTTGTGTTATTATATGTGTTTTCTTTCTTAATTAAAAAAAAATGATAACAGCATTTCAGTTCAATACATTGAAACATGATTGTTCCTCTTTCAGTTTTCTCATTTATTTGAATATTATAGCACATAAAGTGTGCTGTTTGCATGCAAATTAAGTTGACTGAATATTTAAATATTGTGATCCACTGAAAAGCACATGATATATATTTAACATAATTTGCAGTGTTTTTTAAACTGATTGTAAGCATTTTTTAATGTATGCACTCATCTGCAAAATGACCTTTTTAGAGCAGTGAATTATTTCTTGTTATTG
>NC_050512.1:5816750-5833074 GCF_002922805.2 Oryzias melastigma | reverse complement strand
TAAGAAAGGTGAAGCTACAAAAAAATAAAATAAATAAATAAATACATTATAGGGGTGCCCCTGACAGTCTTTAATGATTATTTGTGTTATTTTATGTGTTTTCTTGCTTAATTAAAAAAAAATGATAACAGCATTTCAGTTCAATACATTGAAACATCATTGTTCCTCTTTCAGTTTTCTCATTTATTTGAATATTATAGCACATAAAGTGTGCTGTTTGCATGCAAATTAAGTTGATTGAATATTTAAATATTGTGATCCACTGAAAAGCACATGATATATATTTAACATAATTTGTAGTGTTTTTTTAAACTGATTGTAAGCATTTTTTAATGTATGCACTCATCTGCAAAATGACCTTTTTAGAGCAGTGAATTCTTTCTTGTTATTGCATTGATTCCGGTCGTTTCTTTGTCCGCATGTCTGCAGGGATTTGCATTAGAAGACAGTGTTATGTCAGGCTCTGCCCCCCAGCCTGCAGCAGGTGCAGCGGCCGTGTGCTGCATCAGCTGCAGCCTCAGCATGCTCAGCTCCATGAGGAGATCAACGTGACGGTCTGCCCCGACTCACCGCAACACGAGAGCGCACTCCACGCACCGGGACACGTGGGGCTCTCATCATGACCTTCCGTTCATTCTCTACTGTTGATATTATTAAATAGTAATAATGAGCATCACTGCTTTAAATCCTGCGTCACCCGCTGATTATTGACTGTTTTTATGCACAAATATTGTCAAGTGCTTTTATTTTCCGTGTGATCACACAACAGATTATTGTTTATCTGTTGTGCTGTTTTGTGTTGTTTTACGTGCTTCCTGGGTGGTCACCTGTCGGGTTCAGGTCAGCCGCCTGCACGTTTCCTCGCAGGCTTGTTTCCATACACTTCAGCATGGTGGTACACGGGATCCGGCGCGCGCCGCCCCCTCTCTGTCGTCACCACCCCTTCGTCCAATGAGGCGCTCCGTCTGCAGAGAGCGGGCCGCCCCCTCGCCGAGGAGACAGCGCCGTTTAACACGTGAGCCTCATGTGACGGAGGTAGGTCAGACTGAGCGGAGAGTCAGAGGGTTTATTTAACTCCTCGCTCCGTCCTCCTCCACTTTCCCAACGCGCCACCGAGAGGGCTGACCTCCTTCCGCGGCGTGGAACCGACGGAGACTTCCTTCACCCGCCACATCAGAGTTCCACCAAAGAAAAAAAAATATGAGAAACCCGTCAAAGCTGCTGTAAATTGAATCCGAGGCGCAGATCATTCGTGGCTGGACCGGAGACGTGCTCTGACTTTGACGCTGTTTCTGGAGCGCAGATTATGGAGCGCATTCCAAGCGTGCAGCCGCCTCCTCTGTCCAAACTCCAGACGGATCTGTCTGACATGCAGAGGTGAGTTATGGAAGCAAAAGGCAGCCTTACTACTCCAGTCAGATGACACTTTAATAAAAATAAAAATTAATATAATATTTTTCCTCTATAGCATGGATTTTCCAATGTACGTTTATAAACCGAGGCGCGGAATGAAGAGAGGTGAAGAAAGTAAGGTAAGGTTCTTTTTTTTATTTTTTCAAAATGTCCTAATAAATTCTAAGCAGTGTCTTCCACAAGGAGAGCTCAGTGTGGGCGTACTTCCCATAAATGGTTGACCCAATTCTCGCTGTGACATAACAACTTGATGCCTCCCTATGGGCGCGAACGCCTGTGATCAGGAATTTTTACGCAACGTCTCTGTTTATGGTTGCAGGACACCTACAAGCTGCCCCACAGACTCATCGAGAAGAAAAGGCGCGACCGCATAAACGAATGCATCGCTCAGCTGAAAGATTTATTACCTGAACACCTGAAACTCACTGTAAGTTATTTTTTTATCCTCCTAGAGGAGGGAATATTGGATTTATCAGCAGTTAGTAGCATGCGCCATCTAGTGGCTTCTTTGTGGCATTGCACCTGAGCAGAGTGCGTCAGCAAGTCGCACTAAAATATAAATTATTGAAAATGTTCAATAACAACCCAGAAATATGTAATTATATTAGAAATTGTAGAGTTTTATATGATTTTCCATGCTATCAGCTTGAATAGACGTTGAATATGAACACAAACAGCTCAGTCTGTGAGTTATATAAGGGCTTTGGATGTGCTGACTGTGTGTCTCCTTCAGACTCTGGGCCATCTGGAGAAGGCTGTGGTTTTAGAGCTCACACTCAAGCATGTGAAAACCCTCACCTCTCTTCTGGAGCAGCAGCAGCAGAAGATCCTTGCCCTGCAAAGCGGCATGCAGATCGGTGAGCAGCAGAATTGCACGCAAAGGAATTGGAAGCAGGGTAAAGCTGTATGCAGATGATGTTTCTGACTTTGTGGTTTCTTGTCGATTTATGTAGAACAACCTCCTGTCAACCAAGAGAAGTCAGAGGAGATGTTTCGCTCTGGCTTTCACATGTGTGCCAAGGAGATCCTTCACTATCTAGCCGCTCACGAGTCTAGTGGAGATTTTACACCCTCCCATGTAGTCAATCACCTTCACAAAGTGGCTGCAGAGGTGCTGCAGGGTCCAGCCCGACCCCGCACTCCTGTCAGCCCCGGGCCCTCGGAGGTCCCTGCCTACCATCAGCACGATCTGCACAAGGAGAAACCCGACAACCTGCCGCCGAAGCCCAGCGAGGGCTACGGGAAGAACTGCGTTCCGGTCATCCAGAGGGCATATGCTCCGCCAAGCGGTGAGCAGAGCGGCAGCGACACAGACACAGACAGTGGCTACGGGGGTGAGCTGGAGAAACCGGAATCCAGGGTGCAGCATCAAGAGTACTACGGTCCGGAGAACCCGCAGAAGCGGTCTCAGGCGGATCGGCAGAACTCCAGCATCAAGCAGGAGGACGACGAGCCGCGCCACAAACGGCCCCGCGTCGAGTCGTCTGAAGACGAGCTGCTGTCGGGCGGCGAGTCCTCGACCTCCTCGTCCTCGAGCGGTTACAGTAGCTACATGAGTGTTTCGCCCAACCACCCACCTCCCCCGCCGCACCCCCTCTGCATGCCGTTCTACCTCATTCCGCCCTCCGCTGCAGCCTACCTGCCCATGCTGGAGAAATGCTGGTACCCCGGAGCCGTGCCTATGCTCTACCCAGGCATGGGGGGCTCTTCACCCACCATGCCCAGCGACAGACCATCCCCACCTCAGCTAGTGTTATCCCCCAGGGGGGGATCTCCAGCCCCAACCCTTTCACAGACCCCCATGGATTCCCCTGCTCTCCTTCAAGCACTAAAGCAGGTACCCCCCCTCAACCTGGAAACCAAAGAATGAGACGGATGGAATGAGACAATCCGGTTCCATAAGCCAGAGGCAGAGTCTGTAGCTGAAGAGAAGAACTGAGCTGTTCCTCAAAGCATAATCATTGAACTCCTCTGTTCCTCCGACCCACAGACCACAAGAGGACTTGTAGAAATGTTTAGGAGGGTCCACAGAGGACTCCCTCTCCGGAGCTCTGCTTGAATGTTCAAAGTTCAGTGGTTTTCCTCGTCGCAGATGTATCCTGTACACTCGGCCTGTCCTGCACACACAAACACATCGGTTGAATGTAAAGTCTGAAATGTTCTTAGCTGCTGCTGTTGAAGTGTAAACGCAGATGACACTGACGCGTCTCACTGTAGCTTCTCGTGACAAAGACACACCCCTCCAGAGACTTTACCAAATGTCACCCAAAGTCTGTGGCCTGCATCCTCCATTACTGACGACATCCTTCTGAGCGGACATAGCCTGGCTGTGCACAGGCGGGGGTGAGGGGGGGCAGCCACAGTGGATGAAGGGATAGGCCGCCACACGGCCAAAGTGAATGACACCTCTTTTCTTTTTATTAACAAATAGGTTTGTGTAATTATTGTCCATAAGCGTAATGTACATTTTTATTTTTGATACGTGTTCTTGCACTCTGTGGCCTGGGAGTGTGGGTGGCGATGAGGCGTGCTCAAACTGTGTACATTCGGACCCGGTCTGCATTCACCACCATCTGTTTTTGCTCAAGTCAAACCCGGTGTTTGTTCTTGCTGTTGCCTTTTCTTGTGAAACGCTGATGAATCTCAGTTGTTTTTTCTCCGTACAATGTATGAATACTGGAGGTAAAAGCCGAAGCGAGGGAAGACGTGAATGTAAGTTTTAACAGAAGACTAGTTTTCTATAGAAAGAGGTACTAAAGATTTTATATTTTGGGACCTAAAGAAAGATGTTTGATGTACATATTTTGTCTATAAATGTTATTATATACGTGTATTAATAAAGTATTTTTCCTGTGGAAACTTGCTTCAACTACGTGGGAATTAATGACGAGAAAAGACATTTAAATAAACAAATACACAAAATCAGGTCACAAACGTATGAAAGCAGATTCATTAAATAAATCAGAATGCTAGTTTGTGATTCACATGCTTGGTAGTCTTCCCTAACAATCCTCTGCATTTACCTGCACAGGAAAACACTGGATTGTGCCCCCTATGGTTGCATTAGAGCAAGATTTTAGTTAGTTTAAATAAAAACAAAATTAAATTATTTTTTTAGATAAATGCATAGTATCTACTGTACCTAGTAAAAAAAATAATATTTCATCCATGAACCATCTTTATATAGCAAAAAATGTCCAGAGTAGCAAATATAAGAAACTGACACACATGTTGAGTTTATGCAAGTTTTTCTTCTACAAACCATCACGAGTTTAACTCAGTGTCAACCCTACAACCTCTCAACACATCTTCACTTTACCAGTTTTAGCTCAGAGCTGAAACTCTATAGTGGGGCAGCTATAGTCCACGTCTGATTGGACGATCGGAAGTTCGCGCCCTGCCCACCCATCTCAGGGCAGAAGCTGAACTCCATGTTTTTTGGTACACGCACCAAATTTGGCACGGATGTACTTTAGGATCCCCTCTTTCAGAAAAGCAATTAGCCATGAGAAAAATCCAAAATGTCGGCCATTTGTAGTGATGGTGATCATTCACTCAATTGTTACAAAATGTTTATGTCAGGCTCAACAAAATAGGCTGTTCTGTAAACTTGAGGGGTACCTTCAGAATACTATATTCAAAGGTTGTAATGATTGATCGATTGATCAATATCTACTCTTATGATGCAATTAGATTACGTTGGCAAGTGGTTAATGAAACTAAATCAACCAAAACCATTAAAAAATATTTCAAAATGAGATATTTTAATACTCAATATTAAAAAATACAATTTGAATTGACGCATGATAGGTTTATTTCACATTATTGTAAAACGTCCATGATGAGATGATGGCAACACAAAATGATCAACCATCATTACAGTCCAATGTGTGGAAACACTGAATGTTACAGACATGTGACCATACAGCGTGATAGAATGTTTTAATAATGTTTAATTTATGTTATTTTAATGTGGAAAAACAACAGTGGGCTGAACTTTATGAAGCTAAAATTTGTATGGATTTGTCATTAATTCTTGTTTACTTGTTTGTTTGTACACATATTTTATTTACACTTGATTATCTCGCAGGAAATACAAGGAATCTGAACTTGACCCAGACCTCCCTGTGGCTACATAGTTAGGCTATAAGGATGAAGCCCACAGTGCCCCCTGGGAAATGAACCCTGGTATTCTATGCACCATTCCTGAATGCAGCAAACTGACCCATCCAACCGTATTTATATATGATGTACAATAAATGTAAAAATCTTGGATTTTTTTTATGGCTAACATGCTTTTCTGAAATTTGCACGATTATTTAAATAACCGGCCTCACTAACATTGTTTCTGGTGATCATAGGTTGGCACCAATGTGTGTCAGCAGAGCTGCCATCAGTGTGTGAACCGTGTGTGCACGTTTGAGCCTTCTGAGAAAGTAGTAAAGCACAGTGTCAAAGTCAAGGCCTGGGGGCCGGATCTGGCCTGTGGGGTAAATATATCCGGCCCTCCACATAATTTTATATTATTATTATTATAAACAGCCCAATGTTATCTTACTAAAATATTAAAGCAACTAATTTCTATCATTTTGACAGAATATATTATTAAGGAGAGTAAAATATTGAAAGGTATTTAAAGTTTGAGTTATTTTTTCTGGGATAATATTCCTGCCTGTTTTATTCATAGTTACGTTAAATAAGTTACTGTTTAAAGTTTTAACATTTTATTTTTTTTATTAGTTCAATAAATGTTTATCCTGTTTGGCCCGTGACCTGAGCTGCGTTTTGGATTTTGGCCCCTTGTGCGATTGAGTTTGACAACCTTGTAGTAGAAGTAAAGTGATACGTAAGTATATGTCATTTACCATTACAGTACAAAGGGACTTCTGGTCCATGAATAGCATTAGTTCCATTTTCACTGGTTCTTTAAACGCTATTTTCATTTGTTTTGTTGTCCTGCAAAAATCATATGCAAAAAAAATTCCTTTTATGTAAAATAATCTGTTTTTTTAAACAATGAAATAATCTTGAGAGAATTTATTTCACTTGTGATGTAAACATTTTGAGGTTAATTTTTCTTAATGCATATTTAAAAAACAATTGGCTTATTTGTGGATTGTTAAATGATGATATCATTGGACTAATCTTTACCTTTATTTTTTTTAAAATGCGTTGGACAATAAGACTTTTTTTTTTGTAAACCTGCTCTTTGAGGAAGACTTTGGCTTAAAGATTTTATTAATCTTTGGCTTGAAGAGCTGTATTAATCTTTGGCTCAAGGTTTCCCTCTGCTGGGAACGCTCACAAGAACAGAAATGCGAGAACGATTTTCAAGTGCTTCTCCAAATCTCCACTGTGTTTCTGTTAGAAGTCTTTTCTTTTTTTTCTTTTGAGAGAGAAATGAGGAAGAATTGATATTTGGGGGTCAAAGGGGATGGCTGCAAAATGCTGAATTCCCACAGACGCAGGACCCAGCTGCAGTGTTGGACTGTGAGAGAAAGACCTCCAGGGCTGGATGGGAGGTTTGCTTCACAACACTGATGACATGTAGAAATCCTCCTGTGTGTGAATACACTGGAGGATTAAAGGAGAATGACACTTGAAAGGGTGAAACAGATGGAGATGTCAATCCAAAGCAGTCATCACGAGCATCTTCTGGCCTCAACGTCTTCTTTTGGTCTCTATGAAGCTACACCTTTTTTTGGATTGTTGGAGCATCATGGGTACTGTAGTCAGTAGGAGTTTCACTTAATGCTTCAACTGTTTGTGAATGGATTGACTTCTTTGCGACTTATCTGACTGTTTAGCTACGTTTAATGTGTCAAATAGTCCAAAAAAATGTGTTACTTTTTCAAAATAAAAGCCTTTTAATTTTTCTTTCACCAGAGAGCCACAGTGGAGGGTTCAACGAGTCACACGTGGCTCCGGAGCCTCAGGTTGCAGTAGTGGTGTCGAAAAAAATCAATTTGCAAATATGTCGCAAGATTTCATCTGACGATACTTTTATTGATTTACAATACTGACAAGGTGATATATTTAATTAATTATTTATGAGAGTCTTACCTTTGATTCCCACCTAATCCGCTGACCATCAGCACTAAATAAGCTACATTTAGCAAAGTTGAAAATAAACCAAACTCTATTTCCTCAATCATGGTATTTTTAGAACCTTATTGGTTAGGGCACATTCATTCTATGCTTTTTTTTTTCTTATACTGAAAAATATTTTGTTGTGGAAATCAGACAATATTGACTGTTCCCTATTAAAACAAATGTTTCTTAATTTACCAAAATAAAAGTAGCATGAGTTTGCTTGGGTAAAAGCAACATGTATTAGAGATCCAGTTGCAGTGCTTTGTGTTGTGATCATTAGATAAAATAATTTTTAAAATTGTATTACCATGAAAGGTACATTTATATTCAGGTAGTTTTTTTTTCTAAGTCACACTCTTCAAAAAAAATGTTTGGGTACAGTCTAGGGAAATATTGCGATATTGTACCATGATAAGTATCGAATCGCCAATACACACACCTAGGCTGCAGACTTCTTAACTACAGTTGTTTTCTGCACTATTATGCAAATAAATTTGTTAAAAAAATAAATTATCCAGCAACTATTTTTTGCATTGCGCCCGGTTTAAACCTTTTCTTTTTTAAGGGGGGAACTTACAGAATCTGTAACTGAAAAAAAAAAAAAATGCTCATTTGTCTGTGCATTTCTTATGCTTCTGTTCACATCAGACTACTGGAAAATAGCAGCAACAGCTTTTATTTGCAAATCCTAAGTTTTGAAAACTGCACACACACGCAGAACACGTTTAAAAGTCAAAAACAAAAAAAAAAACAAATAATAAACAGCATAAAAACATGAAATCAAAGCATAGCATCTGTGCCATCTCTTGTGCTCCAACAGCTGAACTCAGATGGACAAATCAACAGCATCATAACCTTAATGCAAGTCAGTAATAAAGTATTTGACTGAATAAAATGGACACAGGTTGACGTGCAAACATTGTGCATTTAGCAAACAATGACTCTGAGCTGGTAGGAATCTGGTTTTAGCAGAAATTACATTTTAAGGATGAAAAACATTCTTCATCGCTTGGACAGACGGGAAAGAGCTTATCACAAAAGCAGGAGCAGCAAATCGCTGCTGCTTCATGACTTTGCTGACATATTTTTTACCAAGGAGAACTAGGTTTGCTGGAAGTGTCCTGATGATGTTCATGTGAAGGTCAAAGGTCAAATGCAGATTTTAAAGAAGTCTGTTTCTGTTTGGGAGTGAGTTGGATGTTGGGTTTGGAGGATCCTCACATCTTCTGCACCTCCTGCAGCAGTTTCAGGGCTGCTGTGTTCTTTGGTTCCACCTTCATCAAAGAGTGCAGATCTTCCACGCACGCTTTGATGTTCTGCAAGACATCCGAATGTCAGAAAAGACGACAAATGAGTTAAATGTTACTGAGAGACAAAAAACAATGATTGCTGTGTGAGAAAAATGAGGAAAAGTTTAGTATTTTCTCACCTTGAGCTCCTTGTGAGCCTGAGCTCTCCTGTACAGAGCCTTGATGTTGCTGCTGTCAATCATCAGAGCTTTGTCACAGTCGCTGATGGCTTCTCGAAACTGCTTCACAGACAGGTAGCACAGGGCCCTGAAACACAAACACACAACTCTTTACTTCACAAAAAAGGACTAAAACTTTTAGTAGAAATTCACTCCAATGAATTTTTGAATTTACCAGCATTCCTCTGTTTACACTCTCTCCTGCTAGCTTATAGCATCTCACAAACCTAAGCTAACACTAGTGTAAATGAAAAAAAGGGGTGAGCCTTTTCAGAGCTATCCAGCCGTACAGTTTTGAGCCAGATGTCAGCTCAGTGGAGGAAAATTAAGTCGCTTTTGGATCTATTTGTCTAAGGGAGAATTCGATCCACCCATGGAAGTTGTTGCGTCACAAACCCAAGTTTTATCAAACTGCGGGTCTTCATCTGCTTCTGATCTGACAAGATTCGAACAAAGAAATACTCAGAAATGCAGTTTCAATCTTAAATTCTTAAATATATGTCCTCTGTCACGAGAAAAATGATACAAGAACATGGTAAAAGCACGATTATCATTGGAGTGGGTCTTTAATAGCGAACAATAACTTCAATCACATGTAATTTGTGCATTAAAAAGAAAAGGATGAAAGTTTAAAGAAACAAAACACTATTTGAACAGCAAATAGTCCCCACAAATAAAGATGTTAGGTGCTTTTATTTAGCTTTTCAGCTTCCAACATCAGAATTACCCCCACAACCACATTTTTGGATAATCAACTGTTTGTATGCTTTGAATCAGCACATATATCCGTATATTTATGGGGTCAAATCAGCATAGGTTGTAAAAAAAGGAATTATAATTATGGAATATATCATTTCTTGCACAGGATATTAGAAGCACTTTACAGAAAGCTCATGATAGCCTAAATGCTAATGTTTCCATATATATATATTTTTTATATTTTAAGCAGAACATTGAAAAAGACTCGACTCACCGGTTAGTGTAAGTTGCGACCTCAGAGGGGTTGTATTGAAGGCTCTGGGTGTATTTGTCAATGGCTTTTCTATGCTCTCCTTTCTTCACCAGAGCGTTCCCTTCTTCTTTTAAAACCTGGCCTTTCTTTAAGTCTTCACTACTGGGAGCTAAAGAGGAAAAACACAGAAGGAATCATACAGATGAAAATCAATCGGGTTACATTTCCAGGAAAGAATCAGTTTGATTAAACACCCAGCAAAAACAAACGTCACGTGTCTTTCTGCATTTTATAGCAGATTTCAAATGGACAAAACATATGTAAAAACAGCTCAAAACCATATAAAGATAAAGCATGTATTATAAAACACTTAAATTATTCGTTTTCAGAGCAATTCTGAAACAAAACAACAAATTTGGAACTCAATCTGGTCAGCAATGCTTTTAATCCATATTTTTTTATATTAAGTAGGAGTGCATGCCTGGTTTGGTTGTTTCTTTGATGCCGTTCTGGTCTGCTGCAGAGTTCTGCTGCTTCGCATTGGCTGCAGCCTGTTGGGCAAATTTCTCTCTCACAGATACAGGAACCGACGGGATGGGAGGAAGCTTTTCCCTCCAGGACGGGCCGTCTGCCTCGGTGAGGGCCTTAGTCATTCTGAAAGAGAGTAACCAACAACATTTAGGAGCGGAGAATTGATGTGTCAGCAACACTGAAGGACATTAAAACGCATTAAAAAATAGAAATAAAAACATCTTTTAGACAGAGTCATCACTGAAAGGGATTTGTCTGACTCAAACCTGAATCCAGAACGATACCTGTGCGTGCCATCTTGAGCGGCGGTTACGTTGCAGTCAATAAGCAGGACGGTTCTGTAGTCGACGTAGGCGTTTCTGTACTGCTCAACAGCTTCATATGCAGCAGCACGGCGAAGTAGAGACTTCACATTGAAGGGAGACAACTCCAGAGACCTGAAGGAAGATTGGATTTCATGATCAAACTCTCACTACGACAAATGAAACACCTGGAAAGTTTATTTACGTCAACCTAACCTGTAACATCAAAGTTTTTGTTTAGATCAATGCATGAATATGATCATAAAAATATGTTTTTAAAGTTTGGGAAGTATCACGCTCAACCCTAAATTGTGTAACATAAACAGCAATGTAGACTGTTTTTCATGCTGAGTCTAGGTGTTTACACTAAACACAAAAATGTTTTAAAAATAACATTTTACCTTTTAAAAACTGAGATAATTTGGTCTGAAATAGAGTAAATACTAAAATGAAAGGTAAAAATAGGGACATATTTAAAGTAGATTGTTTTAAATAAACATTTTCTGAAGATAGAAAATCTTTAACAATAAACATTAACATTAATAGTGAATTAATTATTAAATCAATTTTGTTTGTCTGACTGGCAGCTCTGCCACCATCAGGAATGTGAGTATGACTATAAAGGCTTAATAAATGTTTAAATCAAAAGCTAAGTCTAAGCCACCTATAGGTAAAGAAATTAAACAAACATGGTGGTTAATTGGCATTTTTTTCAAATGGCAGTATGACTCACATATCGCAGTCCTTCACGCATGCAGTGCAGTTGCCATCCTTCAGGTAGCTCGCAGCACGGTTTGAGTACAAAATGGCCAAATCTGCTGCGCTTTCTTCTCCTTGAAGAGGAAAAAATATTTTTGTGGCATCAGAACTTCAAGTTAAAGTGATTCACAAATGTATTTCATTTCAGCTAAAGCTTATTTAAGAAATGTCTAAGGCAAGACAAACAAAATAAGAACTTAAAAAGAATCTGGGCAACAGAAAACACACCCAGTTTCACACGACGTTGAGTTTGTCAGACCCTGTTTGGTTTCAAATCTGTCTTTCTTTATTAGTACTCATCCAAGCAGTAGTGTTGATATAAAATTTGTATCCGGATGTTTGTGTTTCCTAAAGTAGAAATGTTTAATGTTGCTACTTTATGCTAAGATTGATCAGCTAAAGATGCTGGAAAAACTGTAAAGAAGCAAAAAAAAAAAAAAAAAACAGTTGAAGAAAAAAATCGAACCGGTGAAAGTAATGAGAGAACTTACTGGACTTTTCCAGCACCTTGATGGCCTGGCTGTAGAGATTGACAGCTTCTCCATACTGGCCTGTCTTAAAGCACTCGTTACCCGCTTGCTTCAGCTCCGTCCAGGACTTTGTCTTCTGTTTCTGAGGCATGACTTCCTGTCTGTTCAAAAGTAGAAACATATTTCATAAAATACATACATAGAGCTGATTATAACCTTTAATAAAGTCCCCATTTATAACTAGTAACTTCGAGTCTTAACCATTATATGCCTAAAACGGTCTCATTATTTTGGCGTGTTTCTAATTCTGTTAACGGGAGCCTCAAGCTCCAGATCACTTGATCCTCAGTGGAGTTTAAGAATTCACCCTGCAGCAGCAAAACCATGAAGAAGAAACATCTTTGATGCTTCACACACCACTATTTCACCATTTGAAACTAATTTATCAAATCCTGAACAAAACAAAAGAAAGTTACAAATAATGCAAAATATATGGAAGATTGGTCATTTCTGAGCCTCTGCATGAATTATATATAATACATAAAGCTATACAGCATTATTAAAATAAAAAAGTCAGGAATACCTTCATAACTTTGTAGAGGCATGTAAAAATAAAACACATTATTTTAATGAGTTAGGGATGAAGACACATGCAGCCTACCTTATTTACAGCAGATTTATCTGCACAGAAAGTCCCTGCACTGTTGATTTTACAATATTAGTAAAAAAAACATACTAAGCAGCTACAATAATTATTGGAGTACAGGGTAACTAACTACCAGTTATTCAGATCTACTCACAGTTTGCTTTAAAATCCCTTCAATGCAGCAAAGAAAGATCAGAGAAAAAAAAACTTAAATGACAGTTTGATCAGATAAATACCTATGAAAATATGAGTTTTGCCTGGAACCATTCTCAATTGACGTAGACTAAACCTGCAAAATCAACCCTTCTTTTCTTGCAATCGGATTTAAGTAAACAGAAGATGCAGTTTCACTTGTTTCTTTTTGCTCAAGAGTCACTTTAGAATAGAATGAAGCTATAATGTTATTACTAGTCATTTAATGCTGCTTGAAAACTGTTAAGTTAAATAAACTATGGATAAATAACTTATTTTATTTTGAAATTATGGATGACTGATATTGATAAACTGGAAGATTTAATAAATTTCAGAATAAAATGATACAATATGTGGAGCAAGAAAAGCTAAAAGTTGTGAATTCCAATGACAGTATAATTAAGCATGAAGTATGACTAAAGAAGAAGTTTTTAATTTATTTTTAAGTCGCAGATAATAATCTAAAAACACACAAGTTTAATTATTATCAGAATTGTATGACAGTAACAACAATAATGTTGTTTCAGTTTCGTTTTTAATGAATTGTTTAAGTACAGCAACTTCCACACAAACACTAAGAAGCTGCTAATGCTTTAACAGAAGAGCTGTAGAGTCTGAAAACTCCCCTTTTGCTAACTACAGACCAGTCCACTTGTTTTAAGGACATATTTTCAAAATACGATTTTAAAAGTGAAGCGCATGGAGACCCATTTAGCATGCTCTCTCGGCTATGCTAGCTAAAGTTCTTAATATAGCTGCTAACACGGTTAGTTACGCTAGCGTAAGCGCTGTCTTACCGGCGACCGGTGTAACGTGAACAGTGACAGTCCTCCTCTGCTGAAAACAAAAAAGTCAAACCGTATGAATAAGAGTTATGAACCCGGATAGAGTAAAGGGTTTTTACTGAGAGCACCGCCGTTGTCCTCGTGGTCGCTCCCGGTACTGATCTTTAAATGTGTGAGCTCGCGTGCGGAAAACACTAGCCGGCTCTCGTACATTCTCCGTCAGCCTGTGGACGTTGATGGTGGAGGAGGAGATAACTAGTATCGGTTTCGCTCAGGTTTCGTTTGTTTGCTTTTCAAGCGGCTCAATATATATTTTTTTAGTATTTGGATTATTATTCTTTTATCAAATAGTTAGAAGTGTAACTTGTAAAATAAATCACTCACCATACAATGCAAAATTTCAAACTATTGTAAGTTTAATATAGGACAGTCAATGCTGTGTATTTATTTTGAAAGCTCGAAAAGGGAAGTGAATTCTTTCCTCTTCCGGGCTTACGAAAAAGAGAAAATCAAAGGTTTTTCTATGAAAACAAATATCACATAATAGCTTTAGAAAAAGATCTAGCATATCAAAAAACAGATAGCCGTCAATTGATAAATTAAACAACAAAATCTGCAAACAAAAAATTACTAAAAATATACATTGACATTCAAAAGTTTGGGATCTCCCAGACAATTTTGTCTTTTCCATGAAATCACACTTTTTTTGCCAAATTGGTTGAATGCAACCCCCAACACTGGCAGGCGGAACGTGAAGCCAACCAGGAAGTAACAAAACGTTGCAGTACCGGCACTGACCAGAGAGGCTGGTGCTTTAGAGTGAGCAAATTCCTATTGACGCTCGTGTTAAAATCCTCATTTTCAGCCCTCTAATAAACCCCTTTAATGCCTGGTGCTTAAATTTTTTATTTCATCAATGGGTGCATATTTGATCCATGACAACTCTGAGGGGAGTCATTTTTTTTCTAAGTGTGTATTTTTTTTTTCTAAACAGCATTTATTTTCGCTTAATGAGGGGGCTTTTGATTGACAGGTGACGATCGCGGTGGATTCTGGGAGGTGGGCTCTGGGAGGTGGGCTCTGGTGTTTTGCTGTCTGCTACAGATTTAGCGTTAGTATGAGCGCTCTATTTCGGTTTTGTCCTGCTGCCGTGCTGTAAACTGTTCTAACATACTAGATGATTGTGTAAAACGTAGTTTTTCTCTAGTGTTAAATCAAATTGTTGATATATGATCACATAATGCTGTGATTCCTAATGAGGAGCATTTCTTTTTACTTCTTAGTTAAGTTAATCATGTCAACGTCTTAAAGCTGGAGCTAATATTTAAGTGAATCCTCTAAACACAGTCACAGTGAAGCAGAATGAACTAATATCAGTCAGAATGTGATGAACATCAGGTCTGAAGAGGTTAAACATGACTGATGCTGCCTCCTCTTCTGCTGACAATCCAACTAAATACTGTCATGTTCTTTCATAGGGAAACTAATTTTCTTAAAGGATTTGGTTTAAGGATATTCACATGTATTTTGAGCATAAACAAGATGAAATATTTTATTTTGTGTGTCTAGCTCATCTTTACAGAAACAGCACATGCACAAATATTTTTGAGTGAAATCTGTTTTCTTTTCCTTACAATTACAGTTTGGATTAATGGGGACATCATTTCCATTTGGCACCAGAAGGACAGTTCAACAAAACCACCACAGCGACATGAGCTCGGCGAGGACCCACATCACCTGGTTCAGCTGAGGCGGACGGTGGTGGACATCTTTTATTTTTAATTCTACAAGGAAGAGCAGTTCCTGGTTCTCTCATCACTGTGGAGGAAGTGAACGCGTGACGTCTGGCGTCTGGAGCTGTCATTGGGATCAGAGAGAACGTCCAGCAGCTGCACACTCTTCAACCCAGCAATAAACTTTTTTTCTCTTTCATTTCTTACTGATTTTTATTTCAGTAGATAGAAATGTACTCTTTAGGATCATTTATTAGGTTCTTTAAATATAAAAACAGACAGTAGTGTCATAGATGATGCTTTCTACCATGACATGTGTAAAGAGGTCCCTACTTTGAATAAAGGGAAACCAATTCTGAATGTTCAATGATTAATGTTTGTGATGTTTTAAATCCTTTCATCTGCTTCAAAAATAAATTTTGTACAGATCTGACTTTGACCCAAATTTCCTTTTGTCTGACCTATATGCTAAAACATTGTGAATAAACAGAAGGGACTGTTGCTCTGTCCAGTTATTTTATATACAGTCTATGGTTCAAACCTGACTGGAGGCTTATTTGTTTCTTTCTTTCTTTTTTAATCCCAAAACTGTTCAATTCAGGTAGATTTTTTTTTTTAATAGACTGGGGTAATAAAAGAAAAAATAGCAATGTCGGCGGTGTTTGTTTTGATTTTGGTACTTTTAAAAGGATAATCAAATTGTTCAGTTGGTTGCGTAATTCATGGAATGTATACACGGAGCTGTGTGACGTACTTCCGGTTTTTAGATGGCCTAGCGGTTAAACTCCCGGTCTAATAATCAAGAGGTTGCCGGTTCGAACCTGACTGGGGGCTCATTTGTTTCTTTCTTTTTTTTTTAAATCCCAAAACTGTTCAATTCAGGTAAATAATTTGTTTTTAAAAAATAGACAGGGGCAATAAATGACAAAATAGCAATGTGGGGGGTGTTTGTTTTGATTTTGGTACTTTTAAAGGGTAAT
>NC_050512.1:5788809-5816443 GCF_002922805.2 Oryzias melastigma | reverse complement strand
GGAATGATGAAGACAAGATTCAGAGGCATCTTCCTGCAAGTGCTGGAGGTGCATCACACCTTTGTACCTCACGGAAGTGAACACATAGAAGCATTTTATATTTTTTGGAATATATTTCTATTAATTTATATATTTAATTTATATATTGTAGGTTGTCACAGCTTGTGCCATCCTCCACAATATCTGCCCCATAGACTTAATATATAATGGTTTAAACCCGCCAGACGCTTGGCCAGCGTCTGGTGTATTTTTTTTTTTTTGTTTGTTTAAATAAATGTTGCTATGTTAGTTATGTGAGACCTTAGTTATGACTGAATATTTCTAATGTTTTACTTACTGATGAATTATAAATTATTTTTAAACCTTTAGTATTGTGTGTTTATTCACAATGTTTCAGCATACAGGTAAGACAAAGGGAAATGTGAGTCAAAGTCAGATCTGTACAAAGTTTATTTACGAAACAGATGAAAGGATTCAAAACACAACAAACATTAATCATTGAACATTCAGAATTGGTTTCCCTTTATTCAAAGTAGGGACCTCTTTAAACATGTCATGGTTAGAAAGCATCATCTATGACACTACTGTCTGTTTTTATATTTAAGGAACCTAATAAATGATCATAAAGAGTACATTTCTATCTACTGGAAACAAATTCAGTAAGAAATGGAAGAGAAATAAAGTTTAGGGATGGGTTGAAGAGTGTGCAGCTGCTGGACGTTCTCTCTGATCCCAATGACAGCGTCAGACTCCAGATGTCGCCCGTTCATGTCAGAGATGATTCGTCTAATTATATATTAAGTCTATGGTTGTATGAGGAAAAGAAAATTTACTCTAGACATTGACAAGGTTATAAATAGTTATATTTATTTTAAGTATTTTTTTCCTTAAAATCTTGCTTTCATTAACGAATCCTCCTCTTGTAGCATCGCAGACCTTTGGCATTCTAGCTTTTAGTTTGTTGTATTTACTATAGAGATCTAGACTGAATGATCCCCCTCCTCGCATTCCAAACAGGAAGTACCCGCTGGTCCCTAGGAGCCAAGATCTCATAGATCTCTATATAGAAATATAGTTATTACCCAGCTATTTTATTTGTCTGAATAACTTACAGTGCTATATTTTTATCAAGTTCTTGCTAATTCTATTCTTTTAATTATATTTTTGTTGAACACAAGTTATTCATTTTATTAACTGACCAATCAGATGCCTCAATAAAAGTTGGCCTTGCATCGAACATTTGATTGATAGATTCTCCTGAGCCTGCTTTCGTTTGACCTTCTAGCATGCTTTATTGACGGGACTGGTTGTCATGGAAATGTAGACCAAGATCAACATGGACCAATCTCAGCTTATTAAGGACGTCTGGTTCCAGCATAGTGATGGACATAATGCGGAAAAATGGTGACTGAACTGACTTCATTGGATTGGAACCGGAAGTTAGTCATTTTCTTTGGGTGATGTCTCACTTGCTCAGTCCACTTTTCTATGTACAATCAATGGTTTGTTGAGGTAATCTGGAGAAGTTTTACCCCCACTCTTCTAGAAGCCCCTCCCACAAGTTGAATTTGGCCGGATGGGCACTTCTTTTGTACCATAAAGCCAATCTGCTACCATAACAGATCAATTAGGGTTTAGATCTGGTAACTGCAGGGGCCACTCCATTGCAGATAGAATATCTGCTACCTGTTCCTTCTTCTCTAGTTCTTTTACAATTTGGATGCGTCCTTTGGGTCTTTGTCCTGTTGTAGAATGATGTTGACTCCAATCACAGGGTATGGCATGGTGTTGCAAATTGGAGTGATAGCCTTCCTAGTTTAAAGTTCATTTACTCTGAACAAAGCTCCCACCTTAAGCAACCCCAGACCATTACGTTACCTCCCCCATGCTTGACAAATGGCATCAGGCACTGTTCCAGCAGCTTTTCAGTTGTTCAGCATCTCACAAATGTTCTTCTGTATGATCCAGACTTCTCAAACTTCAATTTATCTGTCCATAACACTTTTCTTCTAATATTCCTCTGTGCAACATCTTTGTTCTTTGCTCATATCAATATTTTCCTTTTTTTAGCCAGTGTCAGGTATGACTTTTTCTTCACTGAAGGCCAGCATCCAGAAGTTACCTCTTCAGTATAAATGTTGACACTTTTTTCAAATGTACTTAGATTCTTATTCAGTTCTTTTTCTACACTGGTTCGAGCCTGTTTGTGCTGTTCTCTGAACAGAGTGGGACACACTGTTGTATTGTAATCAATCTGCTTGAAGACAGCATTTTTAATTATGGAGCACAAACCAGAAGGACAACACTGATATATGGAAAACTACATAGAATATAGTTTATTTTATAGAAGTTTCATTAACACTGTAAAAGGGAAATGTATAACTTATACAATTAGCTGAGAAAAGTCACATCTTTGTCTACGGGATCAACAGTGAAATTGCTCTGAAGCTTCAAACACTTGACAGTAAAACAGCAAGAAGGACTCCACACTTTAAAAAAAAAATGTTTGTGGCAGAATGTAGTGTAATCAGAGTAAAATGCAATGTAACTGACTGAAAGAAAATAATTATTAAAAAATATGAGATGGAAGAATGAAAATCTTTACACTGACATTTAATCTTTTCTTTTAAAAAAAATCAGTGTGAGTAAAAACTGGCGATAACATATCTCAGTTGATTACATACAATTAAAGACCCACTCCAATGAAAATATGCCATTTAAAAACACTTGTATAAACTGAAATGACTTACTTCAGTAACAGCATTTCACCAGTAGATGACAGCCTTAAATCAGAAATGTGCTTTTTCCAATTACAACATCTAGGATATTTGTTTTTACATCCTCTTTGGTTTCTCTGGTACCTGTTGTGCAAACTGTACAGCCAGACCATAATCAAATAAATAAAAAGTTTCAGATGCAAAATAAGTAAATCTACAACTGACGAATTGACAAATTCACTAGTGGAATATATTGCAACTGATTACAAACTTTTGTTGTGCAGAATGAAGGTTTTGAAAAGTTGCTGCAAATAGACAGACAAAAAGATCGTTTCTCTGCTCGTGAATTGATTTCTGCTCCTCCATTAGTCCAGATTTTGTCCATTTTATCAAACAAGTTAACCCAACAGAGGAAAAGAAGAATAAGGTGGTTCTGCTACAAATTAGCAAAAAAAAAAAAAACTTTTTTTTTTTTTACAAGAAAAGAGCGCTCGTAAAAAAAGAAATAGTGCTTTAAGAGGAGGTGGGTGAAAGGTTAAAGCCATTTCTTAAATCTCCTTCAGCAGCTGCTCCATAATGTGGGTTCTCTTTCTAATAAAGAATGAAACATGGGAGACAGTTAGTGTGTAAAATCCTCTAAATGTTCATCAGAAGATAACAGTCATGCTAAGTTTTTATGAATAAATTGGGGAACAGATTCCTTCAGAACCTCTCTCTGTTGTAAATGCTTTTGTGATTTGTTCAAATCTCATTTGATTTCACAGAAGCTTAAAAATAAAACGGCAAACTAATATTCAAACCTTTGAAGTATAACATGCCCAATCCTAAAATCAAATCAAATGATAGGCTGATATGTGTTGTTGAGCAGACAGGTGGTTCATTTGTTATTCACTGCCCCAGTCTGTCCATCATGTCCGACACAGTAAGATCTCCAAAATACCAGATTAAGAACATTTTTTTTATCAGGTGAAGGACTTTTTGACTTTAGTTTGTCAGTAAGCGTATTCTTCTTCAACTGCAAACACACACATTAATAATAAGGAACAGATGCTACAAAAACAACCTTTCCACAAATGTTCATGGGCCCCTCCAACTGCAGCCGCGAGGCAACAGACTTGTTAAACCTGGGCTATAATGCAGGCTTGTGTTACCAAATGTAATGCCTGCTGCTGATTCAAATTTCACAAGCAAAAGAAAGCAGAAGGCTGCAGGGTAACTGCTGCTAATGCTGGGAATCCAAACATGCAGGTGGAGAACAGAACGGAGCAGCATCTTGGTAGCTAAAAGGTAAACAAGCTCTGAAGGGTAGAGATGACACAATCCAGACTCAGGTGTGGGTCAAGTATGCAGACCTGAAACCGTAAAACATGGCGTGTCATCGATCTGACCATAAGTTTGGACTAATTGAGGAGGTTTGGAGTGAACAACAGATTCAATTATGTTTTTAGCACTTAAATTTGCATTAGTTTTCAAGCATTGAAAAAAAATATCAATTTTAAACCTGATATTGTCTTACCAATAAAAGACACACTTTCTTTAAGATAGCTTAATATGTCAGCTATTTCCCTTTAAGTAAACTTTTAGTAGTAAAAAAAAGAAAACATTACGTTTGCAAAAGAGTTTATTCTACAATAAAAATTTCCTTTTTATGATTCAACTTTTAATTTGGTATTTTCTTTTCACAAGAGAGGATATTTAAACTGTAATCCAGAGTTTGAGCATTTTATTTACTTAAACCACTTGAAAAAAGCAATTAAAAAGTAATTTAACTTGGAAAAAATCAATTCAATTTGATCAGGGAAGAAAAAAGATTTTTTTGAGTTTAATTTTTCTTGTTCTGACAACCAGCGAAACTCCCTAAATGAATAAATTAAATCAAATAAAAAATGTTCATGTCGTGAACACCAATTTTTCTTTTTAGAACTGATAGGATGCAGTTAATACAAAAACAGGAGCAAAGAATCATTAAAAAAATATGATGTACATTTTTTAGGACAAATGAATACAATCAAGGCTGTTTCTAATAATTATGTCTAATAATTATTGTCTAATGTCCAAATCAGTTTTGAATCAATCTAAAAATTATGAAGTGAATATTTTTTAATTAGTTTGTTTATTGCCCTGACAGCAGTGATTCATGCCCCCTGTTTAGGGGGACGAAAACAGAAAAAAATCAATTAGGCTACAGAAAACAGTGCAAACAAAGATTGAATGATCATACATATGACCTAAACAGAGAGAAAAAATGAAAAAACAAGGAAATTTCAAAAAAGTTAGTTTAATTGAATCAACTAATTTTTGACATTTTATTAACATGTATAGTTAAGTGATACACATGAGAAATACATTTAACTTTTCATATAGCTACATATATGACATATGTAAACATTTATGGCCAGAAATGTTAAAATATGAGCAGATATATGTTATTGTACAGGTAAGTACAAAATCAAATTGACTACACCCAGAGTCAAGCCCAATAACATTTTTTGTACTAAATGAACCAAAAACTTTGTTTTTTAGAGTAAAAAAAAACATCCATTAGATAGCACACATTGAAACAAGGAAAATTACATTGAAAAATTGTATTTCCCTTTACATTAAAATGAAGTAATGCAATTTCCACAACCCTTTCGAACCTGAAAAACTTTGTTTTCATGTGTGACCACTAGATGGCAGCATAGAAAGAGGTTTCAGACATTGTTTTAAAACTTCTACACTTGATTCAAGTGTTTTGAAGATTTGGGGTTTCATCAACCCTTCAGGTTATTTCTTGCCTGCTGATCTGAGAGCAGCCGTTAGGACTTATCTTCACTATTCTGGAAGGAGAGTTGAATCATCACAGCAACTCCCTGCATCTCTCCTCTCTGCAGGTGTCTTCTGTTTGTTCTTAGCAGCCCTTTGAGTCCATTTTCTTCCCCTGCCGCCTCTTCCCCTCTGATGTCTCCTTGTCCTGGGCCTACAGTTCAGCTTTTTCTAAGAGAAGAACTGTCCGGTGTGATGTTAGCTGTGCACAATCCATAGTTTACTCCATCACTGGTCCGTTAAAGAGGAGTTCATCTTAACATGTAATGCAAGTACAAAACGGTTTAAAACAATGCCCACAAAACAAACAATGGTTTGGAGCAGCCAACAAAAACATGACTGTGATGGAAAACTGTTCCACATTCGAGATCAACTCAAAAAATATATATACTCAACTGAAAAAAATAATTAAAACAGTAAAACATGTCAAAAGGAGTTCAAGAAATAGAAACAAATTGACTTTAAAAGCAAAATAATTTGTTTTCGAGCTAAAGATTGTGTTTCTTCTGCAGTAAAATGTGTCTAAAAATGTGAAGTTAATTGAAAAAGGAACTAAGGTGTGCACCTCACAAGTGTTAAAACCATTTTGTTATTTGGGGGAAACCCAAAACCCAAACAGAGCACATTTATTGTATAAAGTGGAGTATTTGGAGGCAAAAGTGATACTTTTTTTTCTAGATTTTTGTCATGAGTTTTCTCAGGTGCACACTGGTGTTTACGTGATGGAGAAAACAGAAAAAGTCTCCAAACAGACTGCGTTCACATATTCTAAAAAGCCACCATGTAGCAATCTAAAGTCATGGTTTTCCGTTTTACACGCCTTGCGGTGGCCGCTGAGGTTTCAAAGAAAAAATTTACATTTTGCAGCACCCAAATGATTTTTTAACATTGACCAGTGGCTACCAGGACACAATTGGAAATTGAATGGTGGTATTCCAGTGACAGGCGGGTGTCAGGAAGGCAGGAGCACAGTAATTGACTGATAGAAGGGTCTCCAAGGTCCCCAAAATCATCTGATGATCGGCTAATTTCAGACTACCAACCTTCAGCCACCCCCCTGCCCCTGTGCTGCCGTCCCACATACTATGGTTAAAAATCAACGTCAGTCTGGCGATCCCGGCTACTGTGGATCCAAATGGGGGTTGATGCTGCCCAAAATTATCATGGTGTTGATAGCACCACGGCGACTCAGAGACTTGTCCAGTGACGAATTGCGGTTGAGGCTGAGAAGAATACAAAGAGGACAGAAAACTGAGCTTTCTTGGGAGGCATGTTGTCTAAAAATGTGTATTATAAATTGACATGATTATAATGTAAAATCTGAGTTACGAATGACCAGTGGTGCAGAATGGCTCACTTTTCATATACTCCAGGGATACCAAGTCACTGGCTGTCAGTGACACTTAATGTCACCGACAGGAAAAGGCTGCCAGCCACCCTGTCACCCGATTTTGTAATGACATCATCCCTGACGCCTGATGGTCGTAGACTGCCGCTGTACATTCATGACTATGCCAACAATTTTCAATACAACTGAGTGGCAGAATGAAATCTTGAAGGTTCTGCTGATGTCTGCCAATTGCGGAGGGACAGTTGTATGGGGGACTGTAGCATGAGTGGTGACGCTAACGATTTAAGGTTTTTTCCTGCTCTGCTATGTTTTTAAATGGAAGTGACTCCAAGTCCTGTTAAATGTATTACTTCCTGCATGGTCGCACGCACAGAAACCCCTCATACAGGCTCTCAACAGCTCAGGTCCATGGATTTACTTTAGATCCTCACACTAATACTAAAACCATAACCCAGATTTTTACATTTGTGTGTTTAAGAGTAAAATGATGTGCCGTTACAGTGTTTCCTGGCAATCCCTGTGATTATGTGGTCATAGTAATTTGAGAGGGTATTGGTCTCAGAGGAACGCAGCAGGTTTAGAGGAACTCTTCCAACATAAACAGATGAATCTGCAGCCAAAACCTGTAAACTAGAAATCTGAAGTTTTCCACAAGATTTAAGTCCCCATTAGGCTGCAGTTTTTAAAATTTAGAGTGACAGAATATACTTAAAAACGGTTACGTCTTTTATTACAAAGTATATAAAGAGGAAATATACAGTGAACCCCTTTTTGCTCAGAGTGAAGGATACCTGTGTGCTGTTCTATGTCTGAGAAATCATAAAACCTTTCAGCTTCTCTTTTGTATCTGGACCCTCCTGAAGTCCAGAGTTTTCAGTCCTTCTTCCTCCTTTTTCAATATTTTTTTCCATCTTTAACCAAGACGTCTCACCCTATGGATGCCTTCCAGCTTGACAGAGAGGAGAGCAAGCACCACTGATCTCCACCATGTCCTCAGAGAACAGTTTCTTATCTCTGTTCTCTGGAAAGAAAAACAAGATTTTGAGCTCCTCTTCAAAGCAGGGTGAAGCTATCGTTAAGCCATCCGAGAGGAGCTTTTCATCAATATCACACAAGAATTCAGTGTTGTGATGTGAAGGCCTTTATGTTCCTCCGAGGTCTGAATACAGATAGCTGGGTTGATGTGAGGAATAGAGTTAATATGGGAGAAAGAATATAGAGTGAACTTGACGATGTTAAAGTTGACTCATGGTAGCATCACGTTTCCAAGGCAACCATTGTGTTCCTCTTTTGAACTTAAGAGAAGAACAGCAACACAGTGGCCTTATGGTGCAGTGTCCGCTCTGACACTGGAAGGTCGTGAGTTTGAATCCAGGCTAAATCATACCAAAGACTAAAAATGGGACCCAGTGCCTCCCTGCTTGACACTCAGCATTAAGGGGTTAGGTTGGGGGGTTAAACCACCAAATGACTCCTCAGCAAATGGGTCAAATACTGAGAACAAATTTCACACATCTAGTTGCATGACAACTAATGGGACTTTAACTTTTATCATACATGAAAGCTAAATCTATAACGGCCTGTGCAGCAGTAAAAATAACAGAAAGTTACTTCAGAACATACCCATGTTCTCCAGATAATTGAAAGAAATCTTCTGAAGGCCATTTACAAATATCTGACTACTCTTGTCTGCATTTTGGGGGAATATAATAAAGATCACTATGCTTGAATCTTACCGTTCTAAGACAGTGCAAAAACTACAACAAGCAGTTTTCAGTTCAAAATTCGAGCTTGACAATTGATATTTATGCGTCATAAATCACAGCCTGAATCATTTCCCTCTATGGTTTGGAGAGAAAAACAACAAACGATCCACACCTTCTCCATGTCCAATGTGCTTTTTCATGCAACATCTTCTTTAAACTTTCACTCACACATTTCTTTCAGCTATACAATTTAACCCACTGAAAGTAATCATTGGTTGACCATTTTGCTAAAGGACCTTACATCCTGTTTCTGAAAGAGCAAGGCATTGAACCGGTACCCCTACAACTGGGATTTAACTTCTAGAGCCACAAAGAAAAAAGGATAACAAATATCATGAATGCCTATAGAGAAAATCT
Organism: Oryzias melastigma; assembly: GCF_002922805.2. NCBI lineage: Eukaryota > Metazoa > Chordata > Actinopteri > Beloniformes > Adrianichthyidae > Oryzias > Oryzias melastigma. Next base: position 5,807,447 of record NC_050512.1, on the reverse strand, counting down.
AAACTCAAAGTGAGTCAGGGAAAAATCGGCAGAAGAGATTTACCGCTGCAGGAGCATTGTTTTTTTCCGATTACGGCTGTGGCCGTATTTGGCAATGGTTTTTCTTATGTTCTGTGTATTTTTGTCAGAGTGGGACTTCTTAGTGTTTGGCGGATCTTTGTTTGTGTGTCTTTCTGTTGATTTGTTTCAGGTGTGGTGCTGGAGGTGTGGCTCCCATTGGTCCAACCTGAAGGAGGGAACCTACAAAAGCACCATTTGGACCACCAGACCATGAGAAAGCTGAAATCCTATTGACTTCTATTGAGAAATAAACCACTTGTATTCAGTCAAAATATTAATAATAATCATTCTTGCTCTGCTATCCCTTAACATCTTGCTGACCCTCATTTTTTTCTCATATTTTTTCTTTATCATAAGTTATTCAAGTTATAAACTGGCCAATCAGATCCCTCAGTAAGAGCATGTGGTGCCCGCTGGCCCCAAATGCCAACATTCAAAATTTTTGATAGACAGATTCTCCAAAGCCCGCTCTCAGTGGAAGGGGTGTGGCTTCCCAGCAAGCTCACTTCATATTAGCGATGATATTTCTATGGTTGCCATAGAAATGATGACTCAGACCAATCACTGCTTACTAACATCGTCTGGTTCCAAAATGGCGAAGACCGCCCTGCAGGAAAATAGCGACTGAATTGACTTCATTTCGTTGGATTTGGAGGTAAAGCATTTTCTATGGTTGATGTCACAAGTGATTTGCCCATCTCTATATATCTCAATGGTGTAAACAGAGGGCTCTCAGTTATAGGTGACAGGAAGGGGGCGGGGTTGCTCAGTGCCAATGGTCCCACCCACAAAACTTAAAAACGTCCACAGAAGATGTAAAAGCAAGCACTCTAAATACAATGAAAGAACAGGAAGCAACGAGGAAGCTGTACTTTAGGTTTCATTTGAAAAAAGTGTCCCAGGAAACAGGAATAAAAATGTCCCTCATTGCTCTCGGTCTCCTCCCTCTTCAAGCACACATGTAAATAGAGGACGGGGTTCAGCTTGTAAAAGCTGAAAAAATGTTTTTGATGAGAAACATACCACAAAGCTGATATTTCTATAACATGTAAATGATGTCCTGTGAGCATTTTACAGATGTAGACTTGAAGTTAGATGTTGAAGAACTTTTGGAGCCACTCTGAACTACCTCCATCGGGTCAGACAGGATCTAGAATGTTGTGTCCAGAGATTTCTTCGCCTGTCAGCATTTGACGCTGGGGAGGAACGAAAACATTAATTATGTATTATTTGGATGTTTGTACAAGCATATGAGATTAGGGAGCGCAATGATCTTCCATGTTGCAATAACAGCTCCTCTGTGTTGGTACCGCTCATCTCATTAGCACAATTCCCAGAGCTGAAAGTGAGCTAACAAGATAGCTGGCGTTCAGGGTCAAATGAGCTCCTCTGGCACCCCGCATTCCCCTCTTGGAGCTCAGCAGCAGACTCTTGTAGCTTTGCTGCACTCTGCAAGGCGTGGTGAGAGTTATCTATTGCTTATTTAATGATAAATTCCCTTTGAGCAATAGAAGGCAGTTAGAGATGTCTGTAGGACTGGACCGATGTTTCTGTGAGCTGCTCCGAGCTCGTCTGGTGATCTGATTCACAGCAGGACTCAACCCAGGAGGTTTCATCTTTAGCTCATGCAAACCAAGAGAAACAATCTTAAACAGCTTGTTTACAATGAACTGCACTGCATTACAGATTATTTGTTATTTAATAGTAATCCCTTAAGATAGAATTGTCTCAGAATTGTAAAAAGCTGCATGAGTTCTTTTGAATTTTCTTTGTAAAACCTGCAGAACATAATTTAAAGTGACAAACGTATTTCAGGAGTAGTGATTTGCTGTAAACACGACTGCTAAAAATTGGTTGGTTTTTCTGAATTGATAGCATCAGACAAGCAACTGGAGAGTCATAACTCTAAGCTTTAATCAGAAGTTTAACCCATAAAAAAGAAGATATTGGCCGTGTAATTTCAAAAAATGAAATACTATCAAATATAATATCAAATTTTCAAACTGAATTTTTTCTTTTGCTCCTGATTTACAACAATATGAATGAAGAAATACTCAGAAATGCATTTTTAATCTTAATTTTATTTATATATGTTCCCCATTAATTATTTCCAACAACTGGCAAAACAAAACAGAAGCTCTAATTATTGCCCCTGAACAGAAAATCATTTTCATTAAGCAACACCTTTGTTTTTTATGCTCTATTAACAACATCACCTCATAAATCTGTGTCTTTTGACTAGTCTATATCACTGGACTCCCATTCAAGACACTTGGTTAAAAACTGTTTCTATCATCCAAGATCAACCTCTAAACGATGGGCCATCCACTCATGGTCATCCATGATTTTATCTCATTTTATCTAGATTACTGGGTGTCTGTGACACTTTAAGTGTTGGGGCTCTCTCAGTGTAAAGTATTGTCTGTGCCACTCTGAATGATGTCTGATTGGCATCTGAATGACGTCTAAATGACATCTAAATGACCGCCGCTGACCCAGTTTGACAACTTGCTGTCGCACATTTGTCCCAGGTGGGGAAAAAAATAAAAATAAGAATAAACTAGGTACGCTTTTTATTATTATGTTAATGAAAATGGGAAAAATATCATAGAGTTCAGTGCAAGAACAATGAGATACTCCTCCATTTTAGGTTTGGACTTCACTCGCTGATTGTGTTTTTGAATTAGTCACGGGCCAAAGCTGAGACTGAGTGACACGTCTCATCTTTTCTGCCAAAGTTCAGATTTGACTTAACGTTAAAACTGGCCGCTCCTGCTGCAGGAATTGAGTTCAATGTGAATGCAGCTTTAGTTATCTGGGTCAAGATGTGGAAACAGTATTGTGATGGAAGACAGGAAATGTCCCAGAATCTCCTCCCTGATGTGAGAGTTTCTCCATTTTGACAGAAGTCTTCAACTTATATTTCAGAACGTCTGCTTTCAATTCAGAATGTGGACTTCATTTTCTTCAAAGGACTGTCCATTGTCCTTCAGGTGCAAGTGATCTGCAGGATCGTGGCCTGATGGTATCTTTAAGGGGGATTTTGTGGGGAGGTTGTTGCAGTTCATGTTGGTGGAATCACTTCATGCTATTAACCTCTTCATGCCTAAATTTATTTCCAATTATCAAAGAATATTGTTTCAATTTTTTTGTTTAAGGTGATGCTAAATTGAGACTTGGATTTAATGGTACATTGCAAATTAGCTATATGTGGCGTGAAGGAGTTAAAAGAATTAAGAATCGGTTATCATCATCACAGCAGTTTTGACAAACACCATGTTTTTAGTTGAATCAGAGGCAACACATCGAGAGAAAACAGGAGGGAACACAGTACGCATCCCTGAGGGACACCATCAGCTAGAGGATGTTGCAGAGAAGTACTGGTCAGATAAACGATGACGGTCATCCCAGACTAAACCAGTTCAACACAGTTCTTCTGACAACCACACAATACTCAGATTCATTTTTTCTAACCTTACTCTTGCTTGAAGGTTTCTGTAAGATACCTGATGTACGGTATAGTAACAGGAGTTGAAGTGAACCTCATTATTTCTCAAAAGAAAGGTATTGGTCCAGACTTCTCTCACAGTCCCAAGAGAACGCCAAAGCAAAAGGAATTTGTGATAAAACAGAGAAGAGGAACCGGGAGATGAAGTTCCGGGTTTGAATTATTGAGGTGTGCATCTCATTCAAGCACAGATGGGAGTCAACATACACAGCAGAGCTCAAATCTGCAAATGCACCTGCAGGTTTTTACTGTTTTTTCAGCAGCGTGTGTTACTCATATGCAGCAGCACAGAGGTTAATTAAAAGCAAGTTTCGTCATGACCTGCGTGCTGCTGGATTTCGCTGAGCAAGACAACTCAAAGCTTTTATTTCGGAGGCTTTGTGTTGGATTCCTGAAAGTGTGGCCTTCACACGGTGCCATGTGGAGACTAACGGAGTGATGTTGGGTATGTGGTCTCCATGGTGACCGCCTCATAGTTGAAGGGGGGGATTCTCTGCCAGCATTGTGTGTCTAGACTTGAAAAGTGTCCACAGACAGCTGAAGCGAGTCTGGCACATCTCACTTTCATGTGCAAGATCAAAACCATGCTAATTTACTTTTTACTAGACTGTGAGGTGTCCATGGCAACCAGTGCTTATGAATAGTTTGTTTTTTTATGCTTGCTGGGTGTGATGTCAAAACTGACATTCCAATGCAGCTCTTTTCTAAATTCAGAATTACTGACCAAAGTGATGAAATAATCATGTGTGTCAGTCCAAATTATTTTTTATTTAACAACCACTACACATTGCAGAGACATAAACATAGAGTTCTCATTTAATAAAAGAACTGCACTTGATAAAAAAAAAACAACTAAATTAAGCACCAGGTCTTATTTAAAGCTAAATAAAAATGTGTTCTACGAAATTTAAAAAAGAAAAAATTCACCTTATAATCTAAAGACTATGTTCAATGAAAATGGGGTTTTTGGTGTTGGCCTTTTTCAAATAATGGAGGTATTATAAAAAAAATAAGCTTAAAATTACATTTCTGGGTATTTCTTTATTTAAATTGTTGTGAATTGGGAGCAGACGAAAAAAAGCAGATTTTTAGAAAGATTACATTTATCCATTCATCCATTATCTTAACCTGTTGTATCCCTTTTGGGGTCACAGGGCTGCCAGAGAATAACCTGGCTGAGGGAAGGCAAGGTACTCCCTGGATAGGTTGCCAGTCTGTCACACAATCTCACACATATGTACACTCACAATCACATCTAGTGACAATTTATAGTAATCAATTAACCTACGAAACATGATTTTGGACTGTTGCTGAAAGGCGAAGAGCCTGGAGAAAACCAACACATGCACGAGGAGAACATGCAAACTTCACACATAAAGGTCCCAGCTGGGATTTGAATTGGGACCTTCTTGCTGTGAGGCAAAAGCAGTAACCACTGTGCCACCGTGCAGCCAAAATTGAATTTATGACATAGAAAATACAATAGGCGGTCCCTACTCTGCTCCATTATGATGCATCCATTTGTAGACTATAGATATCTTTATTTGTCATTGTCGCAGGTACAATGATAATAGATCCATGTACGTCTGTGTTTAGCCAAGTTGACATCTGGTTCAAAACTGTACGGTTGGATGGTTCCAATATTGATCGCAGGTTTCCTGGCAAGGGGAATGTTAGGGGCTGTAAGCTAGGGAGAGAGCGTGTAAATAGAGCGCCCTCTGGTGGCTGGATGGGGAGCCATACTTGCCTCTGATAGACAAATTTCTAATAAATAACTGAATAAACTATGGGTATGTCTGATTTTTTTCATTAATCCCTAACTACCAAAAAACTATATAATGCAGGACTATTTAGTCCCTTCGATTTTAAAAGCAATTTGAACACCATGCTCACTATTTTTTTTAAACGATGAGAATGACGACCAATTTTATGAAGTGAAAACCTTATCAATACAAGTATTTTACAACTATTTATGAATTCTGTGTTCTGATAATAACAAAAAGTTGACAGTTTATTTAAAAAATAACTATAAACACATTTTTTTTCTTAAAAATTTTTTTTCAAATTTATTGCATTGTGGTCCATATTCTCAAATCTAGTGAGCATCAATACATTCTGGCTTTTCACATAGGAACATTTTAGAAAAATTCTGGGAAATTTCTAGGGCACTTGATTTTGGATTTTTGATTAGGACAGCACAAAAAATGGTGAACGCAATATAACACATAGTAGTGAGTAGTAAAGGAATTTGGACATGGCCTTTATGTCCTAGAAAAGAGCACAGTTAATGTATTTATTTTTGGCTAAAAACGCATGATCATGAATTAAAGATCACAGGGAATGTTTTTTAAAAAACTAAAAAGGTTATCTGAGTGGGTCTTTAAAAACTGGCTGTTGCCTTTATATCACAAAGAACTGCAGTCTGGTGTTTGTATTAACCAATGATGTGTGTTTCTCATCTCTGTAAGGATGTTTGTTCCTTTCTTCTTTACATAAGTGCTTACATTGAGGCCCAAAGGACAGTTTTCCAGCATGAATGGATGTTGAAAGTCATCATCTCTAAAGGAAATTTAATTCAATTATATCAAATTCAATTTAAATTATGAACATTTTCCAGATTTTCTAGTAGTGCGTACAGCTCATAGTGATTATGTTCTTCTCATGCTAGTTACTTTTACTTCAGTTGTAATGAGAAACACCTTGCAGGATCATTTTTTAAAAGCCTGTGAAATGTCTCTTCCAGCTGTAGGTCAGCAGCCTCTTTTCCCTTAAGCTCTCCCATGGATCTGTTTTCACTCCAGGCTGTCAGATCATAACCTCTGACCTCACCTGTCATGAGTTGGCAGTTTCTGCTCCTCTGCTGCCCCCTTTTGTCCACATTCATCTTTTTGTCCTGTTGCTGCTGCTTGTCTTGGCTCAGTCTCTCACACAGGTGCGCTGGGTTATCAGTGGGACACCTGGCAATCCTCAATCTCGACCCCGCTTTCTACAGCCTCAACTGATCAGTCTGTCAGCAAATATTTAATGGCATGAAACCCTTATTAGAACTTGGTAAAAGACTTCCCTGTTCCCAGAACTGCCTGCAGACAGCAGCACTGAACCTGATTTAATGATCCAGATTATCCTGATTACTCATCGACCTTTCTTTTCTGAACTTAAATGAGTCAAGCCAGCTCTGCAGCTCTTTCCATGATGCTCCGTTTTTTAAATGGTCTTCTGATAAGTCCTCACTTTTGTGTTCTTGGAATCATTTTTGGAAAGTCCGTCACTCCCAGGAAGTTTCATTATTGTGTAAGAGCAACTGTGCTGTAATGGATGGCTCTCCTCCTGAAGGGGGAGCAAAAAATCTGCTAAACTTGGAACCCAGTGCAGACCCTCTGCTGCTGCAGTGCAGTTCAGGACTTCCCTGGAACCTGCACCTGACACATTTACCTTCCATGTATCAGGGGACCATTCAGAAGAACAGGAACCTGTCCACTTGTAATCGTCTGTATGATTCTTTGGAATATGTGGCACCTGAAACTATCCCAAATCAGAGCGCTATCTGCAGAACAGGTAGTTCCAAAATGAGAAAAATTGAGACTATGGACTGACGATAGAAGACGAAAACAGCCTACCCTACTTTTTTTTTGCCCGTTTTCTTGTGATACTGACTTGATCTCATCGACACACGAAAACAGATTTTTTCTAATGATGAAAGACGAAGTCCTGAGTAACTCACAGTCATTCTAGCTTACACCTCTCATGATTTATTCTGTAACTGTGTAGATGGTCTGATCCCCTCATCTGGTCACTGATGAAATTAACAAAAGGTGGGGTACAGAAAAAGAAGGGGAGGACTGACAAAACCAAAATCTGTTTTCCTCCACGAAGCTTCTTCCCTGATGCTTCCTCCAAGGTCACATAAGCAGTGTCCTACCTCAGAAACTCTCACGTATGATTTGTCACGGGCAAGTTGAAGCTGGCTCTCACTCTTTGCACACCATTCCATACTTACAATGTTGTGCTGCACTCTTAGCAACAGAAATGACACAGTTAATCCCAGATAAATGGGCAATAGACAAAGATCCATAAAGTGGCATTCTACGCAAACAGATGGAAAAGTTTTTCAGTTGGTCATCTGGACTTTTGTTTTAGAAATTGAAGAGATTTCATGAACATTTCTGGATGTATGAGAGTCTTTACAGATTTTCTACACAGATAGACAAACTATTTTACATTTAACCCAAGCAAAAAAACGTATGTGCATCCAATAGAATTCTGAGGGAACGTTCTCAGAAGTTGTATTCCTTAGGAAGCAGGGATGTGATGGGATGTGTATGTGTCAGGAATGTGATGTAAAATGATTTTGGCAGCCTTCTAGTGGCTTTATTTTGTTCTTTCAGTTTATTCATAGTTAATTCAGACAGTAGGATGCGCTTTTTGTATGCTCAGAAAAATGTATCTGTAAGTATTCTAGGGGTTTTGTGAAAGAATTAAGATTACATTGTTGACAAAACATTTACAAATGATCAAAGTTGTTTTAATTTCTTGTCATAACTGTAGTGTCACCTGTGATACAAAGGAGTGGCAGGTAAACAATTAGACCTGAGTCAGAACACATTTTAAGCTTTGGTTTTGTATGTGCGAATACTTCACATACTCGTGTGCTCTATGCGTGCAGCCTGACTTTTAAAATTTAGGAAATTATACTATCAGATATTTGTGCGGACATTTATGGACATCTTATGGCCACTCACTTTACAACACATACATGTGGCATTCGCGCATGGTCATTAAGGGGTCAGTACTACCACCTTACAACTACCAGAGTGCGACATACGACATCTTTGCCAGCACATCATAAATGTGTGCAACTCACATTAGCCTTGCAAATACTTCACAGTACACTTACCACATGCATGACAATCGTATGTTCTATTTTCATCATGTTCCTTAAGGTAGTTATATGAGCTTCAAAGGAACTGCAAGACACACGTGTGCTCCCTTTAAGATGTGGCCGCTCCTCTCTAGGACCCGGCACAGGCCACGGACAGCCAAGATCCCTGCAGAACCCATACGTGTCGACTCCTCGTACAGCTGCATGTGACTGAGGCTTTAGGCTAATGTGTGTGAAGTACACCTGAAATAAGGTCTCAAACACTCACCTGTACATGCAGGCCAGACAAGACCACAGTAAAGTCCTCTTCCAGTATGATATAGTAAAAGTTGAAATAAATTGAAATCAAACTTATTTCTTTCACTCTGGCTACTGTAGGTCGTAGTTCCCTTGGGCAAAAAACAACCGAGAAAAGTATTATTCAAATCAACCAAATGTAGAACCAGACAGTTGATCCAAATTGTCATTTTTACTCTTTTCCCAACAAGTCCGTTACTTTTATCTATTTGGATCAGACAACCTGGGAACCCCCCCCCCAACTTTCCTTCCTAATTTTCTTGTTTAACAGACTCACTCAAACTCATTCGCTCTACTCAAGAGATGAGAAAACTTTGTTATAAATATTCCTTAAGTACTGAGCAATTTTGATACTTGTGGGAGTTTTTCCTGTGATTTATATGTGACACTTTTCTCATTTAAATGCTAATAACTTTGACAGAAAAGTGCTGGGAGCAAAGCTTTCCTCCTATCTGGCTGGAACACAAGGTGAGCACTTGCCTGTAAATTTGAAATATGGATAAAATGCGTTGAAAAAGCAAAGCAGCTACGGCTTCGCTTAAAAAGTGTTGTGTATCTGTGAACACCAAATGTGTTTGGGAGTTTTAGTTAGAGGCAAAACAGTTTGAACTAATAAATGTCACACAATGAGGAAACAACATAAAGTTAAAATCGTTAGTAAATATGTACTTTGTAGCAAGTCATAGGAAAGGAATGTAGACAGTTAATGTTTACTAAAGTTTGTTCATTTGAAAATAAAAAGGTCAAATTTTCTCTGTTGTCTTTCCATTCTTACATTAGTATGTTTAAAGGTGACAAGGAAAAAATGGTAAAAATGTATAGTACTAACACTGTTTAATATACTGGAAAGGCAATATTTGCTTTTAAAATTGGTATTCTTGAGAACAATATTTTAAGTAAATAAAAAAAGCAAATGTGTTTTTAAAGCTTATTCTCCTTATTGTGTTTTATGCCACATTCAAGAACAAACTAATTGTACGTTTTTGAACACATTTTTAGCACGTGGTGTTCACTGTTCACACAAGCTTGCTACCCGATAGTTCAATTCAATTCCATTCAATTTTATTTATATAGCCCAATATCACAAATCAATTGCCTCATTGGGATTGAAGCAGAAAGTCAGTCATATAATATAAACAATAGCTAACAACTAAACAGACTAAATAAACTGGTTGTCCCCATCCTTAGATTCTCCCTCCTGGTAAGGAAAAACTCCTTCAAAAACCTGGTTTAGGTAAAAACGAAGAAACCTTAGGGATACCCACATGAGGGAGATACCAGTGCATGTATACAAAGTTGTAAAAGGACTGATGCACAATGTCGAAATGGTATAGCCCGAAGACTTGTGCTGTATTCACACTGGCTGCATGTGGTGCTTTCAAGAACACGCAACCAACTGGTGGTGTTCACACAGGACCAGCACCAGACAGGCAAGCTGCAGCAGGAAGGGGCTTCTTTTTCTTTTGTGTTTACACTGTTTATTAGCACTTGTCTGACACTTACAATTTGTACAGGCGACAGCGGTGCAAATCCTGTAGAGCGAACCTTGGTCTTTCTTTTTTTTTTTAAAGTTCAGTCTGTAACGCAAATTTCAGTCTTGGTGTCAAATTAATCCAACCAGGCAAAAAAAGGCAATTATTACTTTCCTCTTCCATGATCATGTTTTCAACAGTTGGTATTTCCGTTTCACTATCAAATCTGAGTCCCTGATTGCTGTGATTCAGCATGAAAAACTTCAATCAGTTGAACTTTCAGTGCGTGGTTAAGGAAAGCCCGATTTGCACATAGATCCCACAACTGGACTTAAAAAAACTTGCATAGTGACTTGCGACCACTGGCGTTCCAGACGCAGAAGCCCAAAATTCTGGTCTACGTTGGTTTGCACAGACTTTTCAATAAAAGTGGCTGCAGAAACTAATCGACACAGCTGGTCTGCATGCACCTTTAAAAACGTGCATAGCAAAGTATGAACGCGGACGGCCAAATTATATATTTGTATATTTAAATAGACTTTTCATTGGAAGTGGTTGTTCGAATGCAGATTTTCATGCCCGATGTGAACACAGCATTAGATTTAATAAAATATTACTCCTTCAATTGTAGAATTATTTTATTTTCAAAAAAATCTTGTAGTCCAGTTTGAGCTTCTAGATAAATGTTTCTAAAATGTATGTAATTACATATGTTCTCTCACCTGATGGAACGCCGAAGGTTTGCCTCCGGATTTCATTCACCCATGCCTCCATCTTTCTGTCAAGACTGCGTCTTCAAAAAGTTTGAAATAGTTTTATTTTCAATGCAGTTTTTGCTTGTATTTGCATTTATCGTTCTCACATTTCAACAGGAAGGATATCCGTGTTTTAATGTTCATTTGTCAAGGTCAAATTATGAACGAAGGAAGCAAAAAGGAACAATCTCTGAGCTGACGAGAGAAAGACATAATAATGATAATTTACCAAAAACAGGTAAAAGGTTTAACTATAGCAGGGACCATGAAATACATGCATGTTCAATTTCTGTACAAACTTAAACTGATCTTTTGAACTGTGAGTCACAAGTGTTGATACAAGAGCTGGCACTCGCTCACGCCCTGCAGGCAGAGCCGTGGAAAGCACAGCTCACACCTTAGCTGGAATGCACGATGTCCTACAGAGCACGAAACTCCAGCGCACCACTGCTTGGATAGATGTCAACAGCAGCTCGGAATCATGCACTGGCAAGATTTTTATCACAAGTATGACAGCCTAGGCTGACTCCAGACCACGAGGTTCCCCTCAGTAATGAGCTCCATTTACTGGGTTTCCCTAAAGCACACAAAATCTGCACAAACAGGCTGCATGCAGTCAAAAATGATTGAATGTTGTTGTTATCCTTTTGGAAAATTGCGTGAGAAACTTTTCTGTTGAAGCTCCTTGGCTGGGTTCAGAGTTGGAAAGAGAAACCACTTTGACTTATCAGGTTGGTCTTTTATTACTTGATTTCTTTTAGGTTAAAACATATATATATATTAAGTTGAGTCAGTGTGCAATAGAGAAAAAAAGTTTAGTGAAAAGAGCAAATGTCATTACTACCAAATAATAGACAAGACAATCTCTGACAGGCTGAACCTCAGACTGAATGAAAGGCAGGTGCAAAAGGAAGCTGAATAGAAAAAGATTAAATTCATTAAATTTCCTCACTAAGCGCTCAAAAGTCTGTGACTTCATGACTTTGAGCTGTCCAATCAGTGTTTGAATAAGAAAGAAAATTAAAGGATTTTAGTGCATTTTTTTATGTAGCTGCAAAAAAAATTACATTTCATTTTCCCTTTTCAAATAACCATGTACTTAACTAAGATAAGAGTTTTAATTCTGATAAGGGAGTTTTTGCTTTGTCAAGACTCTAAGTCACTAAATTAAACACGACAAGTTTAATGAAAAGAGTCTGACTTGTTATGGATAAAACTCTTCAGAAAAGTTCATTTTAATCTCAAATATTTACTTTTTCCTCCATACCTTGTGTGTGGGAAGCAAATGGTGTCCCTCTTTCACAGCAGCAGATGATGGAAATATAGAAAACTTGGAATCAACCCTTCTGGACTTAACAGAAGTTGCAGAATAATTAGGAAAATGTGGGCAAAAGAAGACAGTTCACAGTTATTTAGCATGATCGTAGTGCTTCAATTAGGTAGATGAAAACTAAAAACGTTCTCAATTTATCCCAAAACAATAATAATTTGACAATTTTATTTTATTTTTTTATTTCTAATTGTATTGTTGATTCCAATGCTAACATAATCACACTGATGAAAATTTTGAGATCAAGGGAGCTACCAATATCTAAAAAAAAAATTTCCTTTAGGTAACAAAGTGGTCAAACGTTTTCCCAAAAAGGTTCCTGATAGAGAAGAAGGTTCTCTAATTGCAATATCTGCTTTCTAAGCCAATATTCTCCATCACATCTTTACTTTTCGTGACTCTTTCTTTGCTTTCAAATTTTATAAACCTTTGCAAGGAGATTACAACTCCATCCATCCATCGCTTTTTGGGTGAAATGGTTGCTGGAGCCTATCCTTGTTACTGTCGGGTGAAGGCGGGGTACATCCTGAACAGGTCACCAGGCCGTTGCAGGCCCACACATTCACACATATTCACACATGCACAAGGAGAACATAGAAACTCCATAAAGAAAAGTCCCAGGGTTTGAATCAGGGCCTTCTTGCTGTGAAGTAAGAGTGCTAACCACTGCTCCACAGTGTAGCGTTTACCAACAAACGTTTATCACTCAAATTCAAACATTTTTGAGAAGTTGTGCATTATCCCACAGATTTTTCAATAAGAATTTTACCATAAAAAAATATTATGATTTCAAAATGAACAATAGGATTTACAGTACCTGAACTAAAACCAGTGTTATTTAGTATTTGTCAAAAACATTTTATTTTCCTTTTGTATTGGCACAGTTAAACATTTGAAATTCATGTGCAAACACACTGAAGCGGCCTGGACAAACATACAAAAACACACAGCTATGGAGACACACTCCAGTCTTCTTTGCACAGACTGTTATGCAGACATCAACCATAGTTAGAAAAAAAACCTTCCACTCTGTCTTAGGAATCAGAATTTGACTAAAATCTGTGGGCTGCTTTTCTGAAATTCAACTGTCATAGTTTTGCAGGAATAACATAAGTTAGAAAGATTCAATAACGCTGATGGGGGTCAGATCAGATGACATCTGGACGCTTGTTTCCACAAACCAAATTGTGAATAAGGGCTATAACCAAACAATCTGAGGAGTCTGATGTAGCCATGACAATGGAGAAGAAGAGGAGGTGTCTTACCTTTGTGACCTAAGATGCGTAACACACAAGGAAGGAAGAAGTTTCCAATAATATACCAGAAATGGCTATATTTTTTTGTATGTTCATGACAAATAAATTAATTTTTACTATAAAAAAGTTGCTTATTCTGGGTTAATATCAATGCTCATTTGTTTCATAACCCTCTGACCTCCTGGTACAAGTGAATTCTTTGACCCGCCAACAACATGAAAGACAGACGTCTGTTTTTCTTCTGATCCAGTCCATTGACACAAAGAAAGGGCTTCTTTATTTATGTAGCACATCAATTCTTTTTAACTCCAATAACTCATACACAGACAGTGACTTATTGATCTTAAACCTCATTGAGTTAAAGGCTATCCCAAACTGATGGATCCACATTTCCCTTTAAGTCACGTGTGTCTTTCAGGGTGACAAATATTACAAATGAAAAACACACCTGTATCCATATGGTAAATGTGTAAGTATTGTAAGTGAAAGAAGAATAAATAGTGGTTGCAAAGATAAATTTAAAAATTGGCTTTGAGAAAGATAACAATTTTACACACCCTGAACATCCCCAGGCATAAAAACAAAACAGATTTGGTGATTAAGATTTAGGCCTTCATGTTTCATATTCTGAATTAAAACTTGACATCCCAGCCATTTATGTCCTGTGTTTATGTTGTTTTATTTAAGCCCTCCCCCCATGAAAGGACAGTTAAATTTGCACCTTGCAGGTCACCTGCACTGGCTTTTTGTGTCACAGGATTCGTATCTTCTTTCCTGTACTTTTCTTTGTAAATTTAAAAATAATGAGGTGACATGTATTTTTTGTAGAGATATGTATATTACATGACATGTATTCGTTATAATAGAATATTTCTGGTGTGGGATGCTAGAGCAAGAGTGCTGTCGTCAAGGAAGGATGGATGGAATTTTAGGTGCTGAAACAAAACAAGATGCCCTTTAAAAGTAGTGGAACCTTCTTCTGGGTTAGGCTGAAAAAGTGTTACAGAGTCTCACATAACCAATCTGCAAACACCTTCAAGGCTCTGGGTCTAACACCATCTGGACCTGCAGCCTTGTTACACACCGACTCCCAGCTGAGGCTTCACAGTTATAGTGCATGTCCATTAGTGCTAACTCAGCTTGGCACGGCCTGGTTTTACTTTAAACCATTTCCCCTATGTGGCGTACCACACATAAGTCCAATCATAATAGTTCTTTCAGTGTTGTAAAGTAAAAAAAATAAAATAAAATCCAATAATTATTTCCTTTGTCTAAACAGAAATTATTTCTGTAAAAGGAGTGAGAGGTTTAAGCTCATGTACTGCTGAGCTGTTTCCACTCAAAACAATGGCTTAGTGGCAGTTTTCATCCTCTTTAGCCAGATGTTCATATTTTAAAACCATTTCGCCAGCAAAAAGTTCAATCCTTTCACTCTAAAGTACAGAATTTGCTGCAATTTTGACACATTTGGTGGAAGTTACTTAAAAGGTTGCTGACTATAGTGTTTGTAATAAAAAGAGCATTTTGATGACTTAAAAGTTGAAATCATGATGGTATGGTCTACCTTCTGTTACTTTCTGGTTTGAATTTTGGGAATCAATCAAGTAATGATGTTCTTACTTTACCTTTATTTTCAACTGTAAAATTGAAAAATGTGTGAGAGAATACGAAAAAAGGGAAAATTAAAGATTTTCCTCCAGTAGCCCCATCCATGCTGTATGTTGTTAATTCGTACAATTCATCATTAATTGTAGGACTCCACTTAATTTAGCATCACCTTGATATAAATGAATACATTTTTGTGTAATTGGAAATAAAGTCAGGCATGAAGGGGTTACTCGTAGTAAAAAGTAGTGTATTTAAAGTACCACTCCAAGCATATTTTGATTTACTGTAAAAGTGTTTCCAGTGGTCTTTTAATTATGATTATGCCATTTTTAGCCAAAATCAGAAAACCTTTTGTTGTCTAGGACATAGTTTCTACAGAGTGGCAGGTGTTCATCAGATTTATGGATGAGTTGTGGGCATAACAGTTGGTGCAGAGTAAGCCCCCACCCACTTCCCAAATTTTCTTATTTTGCACTCTCTCCTGCTGGCTTACAGCCCCTCACCACCTCCAACCTAACATTACCAGTGCAACAAAATTGGAGATCAATATTAAAGCTATCCAGCCGTAAAATTTTGAGCCAGACGCCAGCTCAGACGAGGAAAACTCATGCTACTGTCACACCAGTTTGGGGGTTTGTCTATTCCACGTTCAAAACTATCGCGTTTACATGTGGGTACGCATGTTTTTGAGTCTGTTAAGGCTGCACGTACAAAACAAAAGGCAATTGTGTCAAAAGTTAAACCAGTTAAACTTTGACCAATAATTGATTCAGTTTTGTTAGAAATGCATGGATGTGTCCTTTTCAAAACACACAAGTGCCAACCATTTGAAAATTGATCATGATGAAAAATGAATCATTGCGGTTTGTGCCAGGCAGGAATTAAATGACACCGTCCTTTATATATGAGAATAGAGCTGTGAAAGAAAAAACCCGGAGCAAGATTTGACATTTCACATCAAACCTCTGCAACTGTGAGAACACGCGCTAGTATTGTTTAGTGACAGGCATATGTGAACACTAAAAGAGTATACGAAACCCACGCTCAGTGTGTTCTTAAATATGCTACACAAATCCAGTGTGTCCGTAGCATAAGATGGTTGTCTACAGGTGGATTAATCAGAATGGAACGGACAGAGAGCTTGCGGCCTTGCCAATCATAGCTTCTTCGTTGCTGCTACAAGATTTTTCCAATAGCATTTTTTGTTTGCTATTGATTTGCAACAATTTGAACAAAGAAATGTTTGGAAATGTAATTTTATTCTTAATTTTCGTAATATATGTCCTCCATCAAGGGAAAGTCTACTAAGTGTGTATTCAGACTGGAAAAGTCTGTTGGTCTGGACTGAGTCTACTTGATTTGGTCTGGATTGAGTCCTGAACCTTGCCTTTGGTCTGTTTTCAGACTGCCGTCAAACGGAGATTTCTGTTTCAAATTAAAGCTTGTAAACAAAACCATGTGACTAAAGATTTTTACAGTCATTGGCCAGGAACTATGAGGTTGAAGCAAAGCAACGAGAGGTACCACGATGAAAGTCCAAAGCCTTGTAAACCTTGTCAGCATTGTTTGTTTATTCAAACTTTGACCAATGTTGAACGTCTTTGTCAACGTCAGGTAGAACATACACTTGGTACCTTGTTACAAGTTACTGAGGCAAGGCAGTTACTTAGGAGACAACGACGAGGAAAGTATGCTCATAAGTGTTTATGACATAGATTGTCGGTAAAAAAAATGTAAGAGGCAATGTGTATCACGTTTTTTTAATGAGTCTATATGCTCATCTAACCAAATTTCAATGAGTTTTTGTGTCTCACTGATGCTCTGCTACTCTGTTTACATCATGTAATGTCCCTCTATGATGGGCGTTTTGATTAAGTCATGCGAGCACATCTACACCGAAAAAACTCAGAGCAAACCAGAGCTCAGTTTGATTAGAAATGAACTGAGACCACCTCAAAAGGTGGGTCAGTGGTACCTGACTTGGGTGCACTCAGACTGAAAATTTGTTCTGTATCATCAGGGGAAACAAACTCTGGTTTCCTTTTAGCCAGAGGCATCAAACTCAATCACACATGGGGGCCAAAATCCAAAATGTACATTAGGTTGTGGTCAAAATTATACAAGTTAGAAATAAGAGCAGAATAACATTGGGCCATTAATAACAATAAAATAAAATGGTCTGGAGTGCCGGATAGAATTGGCTTTGACTCATGCTTTAAACAAAGCAAATGTATCCAGTCTGAATACACCCCAAAAGTGAGGCAGACTACTTGAAGTTTAATTTGTATGTACTATTTATACTGTAAATTTAAAATGTAGCAAATTAGTCTTAAGAACTATTCAGTTAGTGGTCTGTACTTCCAACACCACATCTTTATAATACTTGCTATACTTATAATCAAGTATGCTTAATAAAATAAACTTCAAATGTACTTTTTGCTAAGGGTAAGTCTGGTAAATTGTTAGGATAATTAGTTTGGAGTGTTCAGTCGATTTGATTGATAAATAAACGTCTTTTAGGTCACTTGATCAATCATGAGGATAATTCAGTTTCTGAAAGTGTAAACATGAAATCCAGTTGCGGTCAAATGTCAGTGATTCCATCAGCATGTTGAGGCACTTAGCGGTAAATTCTGGCTCCCCTTTCCCGGCCCGGCTGCCTGCAGGGCGGCCCGGCTTCATTCCTGCCCCCGCCCGCCCGCCCCGTGGGTGTGTTTAAGCCAAACGGGTCTCGCATCCACCTGCTTGCGCGCGCGCGCCCTTCCCTCGCGCCCAACTTTCCACACCGTCGCCGCGAGTGGATCATCTTCACTCCGCGAGGACTTTTTCTGTCTTTCTCTGGGTTTGCTTGTGGATTCCTCTCAGAAACGTTACCGAACGACAGTGACTCTCCCCGTGGACACTAACCGTGTTGAACGAGCCTCTCTGTTTTGTCGGCGGTGATTTCTCTCTCTTTCCCCCCTCCCTCCCTCTCTCTCTCCCTCTCTCTCTCTTCTTGACACAAGTGTGAAGCGAGCGCGCACGCGGCAGGTACGGACCGCCCCACCCCTCAAAGAAAAAAAAAGAAAAGCCTGTAAAAGCCGCGCGGGGGTTTCTGTCATTATTATTTGTCTGAACTTAGAAACGGAGTGCCTCCTTCTTCTGTTGGAATTCTATGTTTGGATCCGAATTTATTCTCGAAAAACAGGTAAGTCCGCTTGTTATTGACAGGTTTTGAAGATTAAGATAAAACCATGTTTCACCAGAGAGGACGTTCACGTGCTCTCTGGCGTTTTATCATCTTCCACGCGCGTCTTAAATGAATGAAACAGTGTACATCCGGTGGGTTTAGGGGAGCCGTATTCATTGTGAATGACGGTCCAGTGGAGACCGCGCGCTCTGAAACAACAGCAGACTGTTTACAGTTCTGCGTTCCATGTGGAGCCAACGCTGCCAAGCTGTTACGCGCGGACTTTCTGCGCACAATGGTGTGC
>NC_050512.1:5760882-5788781 GCF_002922805.2 Oryzias melastigma | reverse complement strand
TATATATATATATATATATATATATATATATATATATATATGTTTATGAATATGAAAGTGCATTTTATAAGTCAGTCCTCTATATTTAGCCCCCCTCAACTTTAAAGGATCAGACAGTTTTGGGCCACCTGTGATGACACTTTTTTTTTATTTTTATCCAAAACGCCTCATCTGGCGCATATTTATCTGCATGCTTAAGTGAATGAGTGGACCACCTCCTCAGAATAAACATCTGGATGATTAACAAATTGTAGGTAAACAGTGTGAGGTTTAAACAGCTGCAACAAGCTCATAAATCCTGCTTTGAGATTTATGCAGATTTTCTTCAAAAATGTGCACAACTTAAGCTCAATTCCAGTTGGAGGCATTTATTTGCAACCTCTTAAAACAAGTTGTTTCACAACAGTTGCACCACCTTATTCTTGAGTTTTACATTTTTTTTTATAAGAGGTAGTGCAAAGCAGCTATTTGGTGAATTCAGAATTACAGAGCAGCAGCTTGCCCGTGCAGTGTCATGACGCAGGAATGTGCTGGAGCTGTATGGAGAGGAGCCACTGCCACACAAAGAAACGCAGTTTCCACCAAATGGAAGTGTGTACAGATTGCTTAAAGCTCGGCTCATCGCTTTTTATGGTGCTTCCAGAAATCTGGGTGTAATCTCCTGTTCTTGGCGCAGGGTCCCCAGGGATCCGCTCATCTGACATGTCACATAAATCGATAAATAAAAACAGACTTGTTGTGGCAGATGTTTCTTATTTTTGTTTCACGTTTTTTTGTTTTGTTTGTGTGTGTGATTGCAGAGTTAAAGAAGGAAAAACAATTCTTGGTATAACTGGAGGTTGGTTCCACCATGAAGCTGGAGGCTCTGAGGACGATCCATGTCCTCCTGGTACTGTCTGGTTTGGCTCTTGGGAATCAATTGAGCAATGATGGTCTGGCTGCACCCAGAGTCTTTATTTCCTTCAAAGGTAGGAAATCTTCAGTCCTCTCTCCATTCCGTGTGCCGTTCCTTCGATTGCCTTTGTGTTTCCAATAGTTTTGATTGTTTTTCATGCTCTAATAGTTGACGGATGACAACAAAGTTGTGCGACTGTCTTTTTTTAACCTTTTAGCATTTGAGGCGTTTCCGGTGATGTTGAATCCAAAATCTTAAACACATAAGCCGCTTTTCTCCTTCAGAATCTTCTGGAATTGCTTTGATCGTGTTAATAGTTGGAAAGTTACAGTAAATCAAAGGACGTAAACGCTGGA
This sequence comes from Oryzias melastigma, assembly GCF_002922805.2. NCBI lineage: Eukaryota > Metazoa > Chordata > Actinopteri > Beloniformes > Adrianichthyidae > Oryzias > Oryzias melastigma. Next base: position 5,787,530 of record NC_050512.1, on the reverse strand, counting down.
GCTCTAAAGTTAAAGGGTTAAGTTAGTTTTTTTGCATTGGAAGATTTGATTTATTTCCATTTAGAGTTTATAAGACAATGGCATTCTTTTTTTAATCTTCATCCAACTGTTTAGTTGACACCCTAAATTTGGCACAAAGAGACGCAGCCCGGTGAGGAGCTTGTAATAATTCTGCGGTGATTATTGCAGACATCTCCTGGTGTTCCACATGTGTGCGTGGTTTTTTAGCGGAGTGACTGTGGGTTTCAGCTCAGATTAGGTGAGATGGGTTGCTGTTTTTTTTTTTTTTATCTTATGGGGCGCAGACTGAGCAGGGATATTATCAAGAGAAATTGCCAGGATCAGCCAAGCAGAGTTGCATCCCAGGGGCGCCTCCTGCTCTGAAGACCAAGCCTTTGATTAGCATCCAGAGAAAAGCAAAGGGAGCAAGCGGGTGTTTGCTTTGCTTTTCCCAGAGCCCTCAAGTTGACTTAATTAAGTGGACTGGCGCAGCTTATTGTTAGAGGCGTTTTCCTGCTTTAATCATCTGGGATTTACCACATCAGTAACCACACAAGTGACTTTTTTACAAATTTCTCTACATATTTTTTTCTTGTGTGGTGTTCTTGAGGAGAGAATGAGTGTTTTTTAATCTTGATCAGTGAGGTGTGTTTGTCTAAAGTCATCAGTGCTGGACTCTGCAGACGGTTGGGGAAAAAGCTCAGCTCTGCTGCTTACCTGTGCGTGTTTGCCTCTCCGGTCAATATGAATTTCACAGTGCTGTTGCTGCCTTTCTCTGAAGAGTGCCCCCCCTCCCTCTATCCGTTCAATATCACGACTCCCGGCCTTAATTGCTTTTTGAGAGACCTGTGTAGTCCTTTAGTTTGGCGAGCTTGCTTCACTTCTCCTTTATGTGATGAGTCTGGATCCAGAACGGATAGTGGTCAGCAGGCAGAATCAGGCTTCCTTAAATCAATCAAGAAGTTGTAATCAGTGACAGAAAAACAACTAAGAACAAAAGGGTTTTAGGTGGAGAACAGACAACCAAAAATGTGGCTGCAAAACAACAACAAAAACATGTAGGAAGGAAGATAAACAAACCTTCGACGTGTTTCTGTCTACTGTAGCTCTTTAAGTGGAGTCTTAAACTGTAATTAGATTAACAGGTAAACAAAACCTGTAAATAAACAAGGGCACGGGGTCAGGAATCTCTGCATGTGTAAATTTTCCCTCCGTCAAAGACTCTTTCTACAGCTCAGTGTGAAACCACATGCTCCTCAACACGGGGCGCAGCTATCAGCGCTTTAACCCATCGATGAAATATGAATGGCTGCTCCGACAGCTGCATTGTGGGCATCGTGGTCCATTGGTACACAGGAGAAGTCCTTTAGAAAGAATCGCAGCACACTCCCATCAGCTCTGCTGCAATAAACACTCACTGCAGGTAAAGAAGGATCTCACCGTCTTTTCCTTTCTTTTTGCTGCCCATGCTGGTGTGTGTTTTGGTGGATGAATGGGAGCAGGGCGGGGCTCAAACGCTGTGTTTGCTGTGAAGCGACTGTGATCTTGAAGGAGAGACCCCCGATGAGAATCTGAAACAGAAACAGAAGTTAAGGGCTTAAATGTTGAAAAGCAGATGTTTGCAGTGAGTCCAGCAATACATTTGACCTCCTGCTGCTTCTCTGTCACACACTACAGAATGTGTGTGACTGTTGTCGTCACTTTCTGTGCTGAAGTCCATGTGACAACTACTCCCTTTTAGACTTGATTGACTCTGACAGCACACTTCTGAAGTCCTAGATCGAATGGTTTAGTGACGACAGTTTGAATGCAAAAATGGTTGTGTTGTTATAACTCTTGTGTTGGTGAAAGTCCTCATTTATCCAGGTAGCGTTGTCCTGAAGTTGAGTCATAGCAGAAGATTTTTCAACTCAGTTGCTGTGATTTAACTTCATGAACTTCTAAAATGTTCTGTTAAAAACTACTAAGGAAAATCTATTATTGTGTAAAAAAACAAGCCAAATGTTACATATAGAGTTTATGTTTTGCAGTTGTCAATAGATTGAGACTTTGTATTACATTAGCAGTGTTTGCATTAAACATATGCGTGAAACGTTTTAGAAATTCTAGAAATGTAAAAAAAATTTTTCACAATTGCACCGTTTCCATTGAATCATAATTATGTGAAAAAACACAAACCAACTCCTGTGATGAGTCATTCGAAAACACGGTGACAGATGTGAACTTTGATTTACAGCAGCGCTCATCATCATCTATCAAAGGGAGACGTTGGCGCCTTATTTAGCCCATGGAGCGGCGTGCTCCTTAAATTTGAGAGCATGCAGCATGTAAAGATGAAGTAATTTTTTTGGAGATCAAGTTGGTGATTTTACAGAGGAGCTGTTGATCCAACAATGACATGATCCAACAATGACACGCTCAACTTATATGAGCTATGTGATGCTGCGTGGACCTCTTGTGGCGCTCGCAGTGTGTGGTATTCTGTTGTTGTAGGGATGTAGGGAAAAATTGATGCTGCGATGTATTACGATATTTTGTTTGGTGGTACTTGTATCAATTTAAAATGCTGACAAGAGGATTTTAATTCATTATCTTTGAGCGTCCTTCTTGTTTTCCGCCTAAACCTCTCGCCGCTAGTTGGCAGCAAAGCACACTGAGCCTTTTGAGCAGCTCTACACCACTACCAGAACGACAAGATCTAGCTGAACCAGCTTGTGTTAAAGGAAAATTATGAAATAAAAAGAATCTTAGCAATTTAGTACAATGAAAGCTGTATTAATATTCAGGTAGAGTTTTTTTCTAAGTCGTAATCTTAAAAAGAAATTGTTCTGGGACATATCCTGATACGTATCGTATTGTAATACACGTATCAGGATATACCGTATATTGTATTGCCAAACTCTTGCCAATACACACCCTTAGGTTATTGGTCACATATCTCATTAAATTCAAAGAAGTCTTTAAATTGTAGTTTTGCGACATATGTCAGTTTTGTCGCCTATAAACTACTTCCTCCTAGCGACAAAACTTTTTTTTTTGATAAATGCAACCTTTTTCTAAATTTTTGTGATTTTATTACTTTACTGTTTATTGATGTTTGTAAAAGCCTAATTTGATATTTTCATTTGCATATAAAGGCAAAAGAGTAGAAAAATAAGTCCTGTATGAAACTCATATTTTTGTAACACACTTTATACATTTGGATGGAAATCATGCTGAATGCATAAAATGTTCAACTCTTGTTATAATGAATTAACATCAGTGCAATGTAGAGTTAAATTGAAGGGAAACATAAAACCATTTTAACCATAAATGACATAAAATAAAAAAATCTGATCTCAAAAATAAAAAAAAAATGGACAGAAAGGAGTGTCTTGTATTCGACCATGCATTGTCTGTCTTTAAGCTTCGTTCAGAGTTGTTGTAAAAAAGGTGAAATCAGGTCTGTGCTCCATCCCTGGATGATTCATAGCGACCCCCCCCCCTCGAGGAGCATAAATGTCCCGCCCATGTGTGTTCATTCATAGTGCACCACAGATACTGAACCAAATGGGGGGTTGGTGTGATGCCGGGGGCAAAAAAAACTAAAATAACAGACAACTGGATGGACTACTTTAGTATTCTGAAAGAATATTTTTTATTCATGTTGGTTTATTTAAAATTCTCATTTATTTTTTAAATGGCACATTTACTATTATTTGTTGCATTGAGTATAATTGTTCTGCACATTTTTTTGCTGGTTTCTCAAGTCCTAAAATAGTAAGTTATGATGTTTATCACAGACTGGTTGGGTGGTAACATGTATAACAAAAGTTGAACTGTTATCTGTGTTTTGGTTGTTTTTCTGCGGCATATGCCTGGCAGTTTTCAGAGGTGTTAACAGACAATGAGGAATCTCCAGGTATCGCGTTTCACCTGCAGAACGGCCTCCTGAGTCGGGTTACAGGTTCTGTCAGAGGCTCCCGATGAAACCGAGACGATCTCTCTGCAGGACAGAAGAGACACTGTTGTCTGTCCTCTCGCTTTTCTCCATCACGTTGAAGCATCTGTCGCCCTCCCCTCACAGAATGAGCAGAGAGGGACGACAGTAGGCGGAAAAATCTCACAGAAACTGCCCAAAATATTGTAAATCCCTATGTCAGGGGTGTCAAACTCATTTTGGTTCAGGGGCCAGTAACATAACAGCAAAATCACCTTTGGTCAACTTGTTATCTGTAGCTTTGTTTTTTTTTTTTTTGGTCAATTTTTCCTGAAAAGCTCGACACTCCCCGTCAATCGTTCTTCTTTTTGACAGCGACATTTTGGTAATTGTGGTGTCACATCTGATCATTTTTATAACAACTTAACAGCGGTGAGGCTGGAAAAATATGCTGTTTATTTCTTGATCTCTTGTCATGCCGGTGTTTCCTTTTCCTTTGCTTCCCCTAGTGGATGAATAGCACATTGCAGCCATTTCTTTAAATAACCATCACTCGTCACAGGAATGGGCAGGAAACTTGTTTTTTTTCAACAACCCTTTTTTTTCTTCTCTTCACAACTGGCCCGGATTAAACCATTTGGCGGGCTGTGTCGGCCTGCAGGCCGTATGTTTGACACCCTTGCCTTATCTGGTGGGCCAGATCTAACTTCCCGGGCCTTGACTTTAATACGACTGCAATATATCTTAACTTTCTTTGCATTTGTTTTCACTTATTTTAAAATCCTACACCAATTCTCTCTTGATCTTTTGTAATAGCGTCCACAGTTTTTATTACGGCTCACAGCAGTCACTTATTGCAAAGACTATTTTGTTTTTGCAATGGCGGAAAAAATGAATAAAGGAATAAAACGCCCCTAAAAGACCTTAAAGGACGGTAATAAGCCCAAACAGACATGATCAGTGTGTAATAGAACACAAAATACACACAGAGACACACATAGCCCTAACCGCAAAAACCTCTGTATTGTTTATGCAATGTTTATTACTCTTATCATTATTCTCCTTCTTTGTTGCGGACCCTTTGAGCGAAAATTTGACCCCGCCATATGCGCTAAAACTCACCAAAATTTGAACAAACAGGATTTTTTTAAATTAATATGTTACGGCGACACAATCTACGGCTTGGCAGAATTTTGCGGCAAAGTGTGAGATTTGGGGATTTTCTCGCTTTTAACAATGATTGCGCGGTTTTTAGACCAAACATGTTTACTAGGACATGATTTCTACAGGAATTCATCAGAAATTGGTGGAACTGTTGATGCAGAGTAAGCCTACACTCATTTCCCATCATCTTTCTGTTTACACTCTCCAGCTAGTTTACAGCCCTCAAGCTGAATCAGATGAAAACGAAGATGTTCATTGATCTATTTTTTTCTACAAGTGAATCCATCAGATCGTAATTGTTACATAACAGCTACAAGCATTTTCAAACAGTTTTTTCGTCTGCTCCTGATTTGCCACAGTTTGAATAAAGAAATACTCAGAAGGGCAGTTTTAGTCTTAATTATCTTTATATATTTTCATAGTCAGGAAAAAAATGCTACAAGAACATGTTTAATACACCAAAATCATGATTTCCATTGGAGTGGATCTTAAATAATGTAGATGTCATCTTCCAAGCCTTGCAAAGTATTTGCAGACTCTGGGAAACTTTAGGAAACCTCAGCCACCATCTTTTGTTGCACAACTCGCTCCCATGGATGAGGAATCTGCTAATAGTCATATTTAGTTCTCAGCCTTGACTACAGAGGCCCTGAGCTGGTATGCAGCACACCCACCAAGCTTTGAATCACAGCTTCTTTTTGGTGGCTTATTAAGACATCCTGTGGGACACGGGCATTAGCGAGGACTAGACCAACAGGTTTAGGACTCAGACAAGCTTTGTCTTTGCGTCACTGCTGGTGTTAAATATGGCAGTCTTTGAACTCGGGCTTTTCATGTTGCAGATAAGAATGTCAGGTGGAATAACGATCGAGATAGAATGCTGTAGATCAATAACTACTTTCAGCGTAAGTTTGTGCTTCAATGCATCCTGATGCAGGAGAGGAACTCATTGAGGAATGTGGCAGAGAACGGAGTTTCTCTTTCTATTTCATCTGATCATGTTTTTGCGTTTGATACTCCTCTACAGTAGAGCAGTTTCAGCAGCCTCTGCAGATTTGGCTGTCAAACCCAAAGCCACCACAGCCGTTTGAGCCTTTGGGCTTTCGCAGGCTCACCGCCGCTGCACCCTGTACCTCTTATCAGAATATGCTCGGCTCGCTCTTTCTTTCCAGCAGCCAGGTCTTCACTTGTTTGCTCTTGTTCTTCCCTTTTGGCACCCAAATGGTTACTTTGTCGAAGCCTGAGACGCAGAGACATTCCCTTTCTGCTGCAGCTTGTTTCACCATCTTCACATATAAATCTTTTGATTCATAGATTCACCTTTTTTTTCCCTTCACACCCGAGGGAATGGAAGGCCTTTTTATTTAGCTTGTAGAAAACCATCTACACGCTCTCTGCACCTGGATGAGTGCTTTACCCTCATGAGCCTTTGGCTGTTTTTGAACCTGAAAAGCATTTTTAAGGCTCCAACACCATGAGACCAAACCAGACTAGCCTTAAGCTCTGAGGAAAAATCTAACATAGAGAAATTGGAACGAATGTTGGCTATTTAGGAGGGGAAAATGCTCCTTTTTACATTCAATTAAAAAGGAAATTTGGGCTAAAGTTTCCAGACATGTTGCTGGAATACTCGGTGACACATGAGCCTGTGTTTGACCCAACTCCTGTAAACTGAGAGTTAATGTGTGCTGCAGGTAACCTCAAAGCAAATTTCTGCCAAAATGTTGCTCCAAGTCATGGGGATATTTCTGCTACACCTATTATATGTGATTACAAATTGTTCATTTGCACATTTTTGTTAGAATTTTGCATTTCCTAACTCGTCACATGCCGTCACAAACATTGAAGCATCCCAACTCACTCACTTTCTTAACTTTTCACCAACAAATAATCTTCAACTCCTTTAAAAATGTTTTTTTCTCCTTTTTTTATTTAAATTAACAAATACAGCTGTGTCTGTTATTGTCACTATGTCACCATTTTTTAAAATTCTTTACTAAATTGCTTATTGTCTAAATCTTGGGAGGACCTCTTTAGTAGTTCTGGAGTTTCACGAAAAGTATACAATGTGGAGATGTACCGATCCAATCCCGTGACTGGAAATCGTGTCCAATCGTGTAGTTTCAGACTTGATCATAATCAGAAATTCTAACTTGATCAGGAGTCAGATATTTATTTTATTCTTGTATGAACAGCACTATATTATTAAAGCTTATTATTACAGATAAAAACTTCAAGAAGTCTGCATATCATGAACAGTTCACAACATTTTATTGTCGTACAGCGCAGCAGAATACAGCACTAGTTTGAGCAGGAAGCGCACAAAAACAACGTAAAGTTGGCAAAATATTCAAGGATTCAAACTTATGGGATCAATAACTCTTTTTATATATTTTTAAAGCTAGCATCTCTTAAATTTTGTCTTAACTAAAACAATTGCAAAGGCATTTCAAAGACAAAAAGATCAGGTTTTTGTCTCTTTTTCATTAGAAATTCTGTCTCCGGCTGTCAACAAAGAAACAGCTGTGATGTGGCTGCTAAGGGACCGTCTACAAATTGCAAGCTCTAGGAAAAAGTGATTTAAAAAACAACCAAAAATAATAATCTGTTTGTTAAATATATTCATTTTTAAAAAATGTGCTACAAAAGTATTGAATCAGGACTGAGTATCTGCAAATACTCAAAATCAAATGACTTGGAATTTGACGACCAATAAAACTTTTTGTCTGCAAGAATAGATTTTTCATTTTTTATAAGTATAAACCAGCTTTTGCTTAAAAAGCAAAAAAATCTTCCTTTTTTTCCTCAATGAAGAGAATGAAGTTGTGAATTGAACTGCAGCTACACTGTAAAAGTGAAGCATTGGACCAATTAATACAAAAATATAGAATTTTGTTACATTTAAACTTTTTGTTTTTTTAATTACATTTTTGAGTTCAGTAAATAATCAGTTCAATATTTAAATTTGATTAAAACTAATCATTTTAAATGTAAGAAATTAAATAACTTTTGTCAAGTGATCCGATGTTTTCCTTTTACAGCATAGTTAACTGCTCTGAACAGTTACCAATTTTCTCATTTTTCTTGCCTTGTTTTGACACTATATTTACATTTTGTTCTATAACATTTAAATAGTTTGTGGTACATTAGGATGTATCCACCATGCTTTCTTTTGTACTGGTTTCGTACTGGTAACATAGATTTGTGGCACATTTCAGGAGTGAGGTTAGCTGTCCAAGGGGTTAGTCTGTCTCCCAGAGTTCAAGGTCACAGCCTCCCCCCATTCCACAGTGTGTCAGTAAAGGATTAGGTGTCATATGGATTTAGATACCTTCACAGCAAAGACATGTACAAACTGATACAAGCTCAGATTTATGGCCAACAGGAAATAGTCCAAAGCCGAGCTGGAGCTGTGTTCATGGGCGGTCAGTGCATTTACAGCAACTACTACACTGGATTTTTAAAATAATTTTGGTAATTAGGATTGATTTACTTTTTATATTTAGCAAAAAACTTTATTTTTCTATTCTAGTTTGTTTGTCAAAAGCTCTATTTTTCTGCTAAGAGACACAAAAATATCAAGTTGCTTTTATATTAGCTATGTTCTATGGCGTAATCAAATTACATATTAGACTAAATATGATCAACGTTTCGCTGTAAAATCTTTATGTAAAATTACACTGAAACCAGTAATATTAATAGTATTCAGCTGTTTTCTTTTTGCAAAGTATCATACAGTTAACTGCAATGCAAACTGGGAAAAAACCTTAAAGCATTCTGCTGTTTGTGTTGTACAATGCCATGCTGTAAACTGCAATGTATGGGAAAAGCAAAAAGGAAAAATCCTGTGATTTATAGGAATTTACTATAAACTACTGAGCATTCTGGAAAAAATAAAGACTGTTTTATCCAAAAAACTGCTGCTCAAGAACATTCTGGAAACCTGTCAGCCAATTTGGCAGCTACAAACTCTATTTTGTTAGTTTTTTTCCAGGACATGGCAGCATGCATTATGGGAGTCAACATTTGAATTTGTTATTTTTGTTGCACCAACAGTTGGTGATTTGACAGCATGCCACTGCAATGCTGTTCCAGTGAATGCGTGCTTGTTCAGGGTCCAAAGGCCTGCTGAATGATCTCACTAAAGGCAGTCAAGTCTGTCATTTATTGTCCCTCTTGAAATTCAGATTGCTCAGGGTGCTGCAATGTCTCAGACAGACATAAACTCCTCTGTCATGCTTGACAGTTGATCACACTTATGAGGTTAATATACATAATAATGAAAAGAAACGGTGAGGAACTGTATAACACTAAAGGATTTTACAATGATGCATTGTGGTTGTAGAATACTGTAAAATACTGTAAAAATAATGTAATTATTTTACATTAAGCTCTGGTATAATAATAAAAAAACAAGTATTTTACTGGTGAAATTACTGCCAGTAAAACACTGGAAATTTACAGTGAAAAGTTTTGTTATGTTTGAGTGTTTTTTTTTTTTTAAAAAGGGGAAAAAAGAAGATTTTATCATACAAATAACTTCCTTTCATTATTAAAGAAAACACCTAACAAGACAAACACTTTAGCATCACACATCGTTCACTGTTGTTTAGCATTTATCATGATCATCTTGATAAAAGTTTTCTAAAAGGTGGTTGCAGAAGTTAAACAAACATCATATCATGCCAGCCGCGGTGAAGTCATCTGTTGACGAAAGGTCTGCATGCAGCGTGACGCGCAGACGCTGTCAGATAATCAGCAGGCAGTCAGCACAGTTTGCAACATTTATCAGATTTGATTTCAGAGCAGAAGAGATTAAAATAGTGGAAATGAGCCTGCAGCGATCAAGTGGAATTGACTTTTTAACACCAGATCAAGAAACTTTTTTTCAACATTTCAAATACTGACAAGTGGAGCGTTATACCCAGTATCATACTTAAATATGAGCATTTAACTGACTGCTCACATTCTGGAGGAAGTTCAATTATGCACTTCAGGGAACAACTGTAGTTTATCATGCTTTTTTTTTAAATGAAGTAAACATGATTCTTAAATTTCTAATTGGATCAACAAGCCAGCTTGTAGTTGTTAGTGCTATAACTGTTAAACTCAACTGGCAAAGTCTTATTCTGAAGAGACACTAGAGATGCAGAAAGAGATTTTTTTATTTGTGGATCTCTGACCATAACCACATGCACTGCAAAAACAGACCACCCAGAAATAAGTCAACAATTTTTACTCCATTGGCAGATTTTCTTTAAGTAGGCAAAAAAATCTGCCAACTAATGGAGTAATAAAAATGGTCTGACCAGGATTTCTTATTTTAAGAAAAAAATTCAAGTTACTCTCATCAGTATTATTTTACTATAGAAAAACTTTCTTGATAAGATTTTTTTTTTCTGGTAAAACAAGTTTTCTCGAAGCATGGGGCTTTTTACTTTCTAAAGATTCAGTTTTGGCTGCTATATTACCACTTCATCATTTTTTTTCTCTTTCTGCTTGCTAGGACTTGAGACTCAAGTTACGAACACAGAGCGTTTTGAATTTGTAAATCTATTTTGCTGCTTTTAGACACAGTTGGTGGGGCCAAAAAGTGTTCTGTTCTACACTTCTCATGTTGGAATTGGATCTAAATGGATCACCAGATAATGTATTTTTTGTTCTCACTCATCAACTCAAATGAGGCAGAGATGTGGTAATGCAAATGCCAGAATATAAATATACAGAAAACTATGCAGAGAAAATTCAAAATTTCATCACACTGTGGAAGTGTACACACAGAAACTCACCCTAGTCACTGAAATGAATAGAAAGTGAGAAAATTATTAAGAAATGTATAATAAAAATTAGACAGTTTTCAATTTTTCATTAAAAAAGGTTTAAACCAAAGTTAAATTACTAATTAGAAAATATGTTTGAAAAATGAATATGCAGACATCACAACCTTATTTAGACATTTGTCATCCTTGATTTCTTGATTTTATTCTGAGTAAGATGTCAGAAGCAATATTCCGGGATGCATTTTATCCCCGCAGAGACCCATCAACCCATCAGGACCGTGTTAGCAGCTCAGTGGGCCGTTTCTGTTGTGAGCCTGTCTGTGTGACACGCCCCCTTCGTCTGTTTTAGGTTTTTTTTAAAAAATATCTTAAGTCCCAAATCCCAAATGATTTTTTTTAATTTAATTATTTCAGGTTCAAATTCATGAACAGATTCAATTTTATGATAATTTTTTCTTTAATTGGTTTTAAATTTGAGAAAAAAAAAAAAATTATAAATGAAAGTTCCACCTTTTTCTCACTTGATATGTGAAAGACGATTTTTCTTTATAAATAAAGTTGGAAAATTTGAAAAATAAATTAAAATACACAATGAATTTTCAAATTGAAGTTAAATGAAATTGTCTTTTGGCACGACCCTCTGCCTCTATAAGGGGGTGCATGACGATGTCCTGGGCAACTTCTAAGAGTGCGAGTGTGTGGGTGTGAGTGAGGTTATGGGTCAATGAGAAGAAGAAGAAGAAGGAAGAATAATAAGTGAAAAAAAATGAAATAAAAGAAAGGGGGGATACCTTGGAATGCAGTGCACGCCCTGTTGTTGTTTGGTGCTGCCCACACACTCTCACCCCGTTAGGGTCCTATAGCTGCAGGGGCGCTTGTGTAGGTTTGCCTGCTATTCACAGAAATTAATTCAGTTTCTGGGAGATCTGAGGGTGGGCGTCAAACTGCCATTGGGCCTTTTTGGTCAATGAATGCGGCACTCAGCGTCCCGCTGGCCTCTCTCTGTGCTGCCTATACATCGCTGCATCCAAGAAGCTCCGCTGTGGACAGAGGAGGTGAAAAATGAGGTCCTCGGATGAGGGGGGATATAAATTCAAGAGGAGCAGAGAGGGCTTGCAACACAAAAAGACTTAGAGCTTCTGATTGTAAATGAAATGTTTGCAGAACTTTGTGGTAATCCCCTGATGCCGCTCTGATCTGTTTGCCACGAGAGGTGTAGGCTCTTAAGCGCTCCTGTTGTTTCGTAAATTGTCCAGTGTGGTGGGGGCGTAGTCAAACTGTGCATGCAAAGTTTTGACTTATTAACTCCTGCTTAGCCCTTTGTTTGAGGGTTAATGAATACTTTATTGCCACTTTACTGTGTGGATCTAGGAGACCATATTTAATTTCCCCTCCAGAGACTTCCCGTGGCGTTTCCCAGAGTTTGAAGCAGCCTACTTTGCATTTCCTTTCTGTCAGAAGACAAACGGGCCCAAAGTCCGAGATGAAGCTCTGCGACGGAGGAAAGCTCTGAGAGCAAGGCTTGGATTTCACTTCTACTTTATTCCCTCCGTGCTTAAGTCTCCTGTGGGATACAGTGCGGATCCACTTTTATTCCCATCTTCCTAAGTTTTGACATGCCAATGTTTCATCGGCTGGAATAGAAAGTTTGTGAGTTTTCACCAACTAGAATAAAAGGAACTGAAACTCTAAAAACTGTAGATACTCTGTCACGTCAGTGGAATTCAGCTTTTCTGGTGCGCAATCAGGCAACCACGTGCACATTTGTCATCATTGAAGCTGTATTTATGCAAGAGCAACTCCCCGCTCCACCTGGGGTGGTTAATGATTGATACAGTCACCCAGCTTTTGAAGTGTTTCCTTTCCCCTCCTCATAACTCTGTCAGAATGAACCCGGAGCTGCAGCGCAACTGTGACGACTGTTTGCTATTTTAAAGCCTGTAATTAAGTCACTTAACCTTCTTATTTTCCATCACGGCAAACGAAAGAAAGAAAGGTTCCCGAGATCACCGTCCCAACACCCACCTAAAGTCACGCGCAGAACCACATTGAGAGCGATCGCTTTATAGTCGAGGCCAGTTGTAAAAGGAGGAAGAGAAAAAAAGGTCTGGATGCAGCCCGAGGGAGTATTTAAAAAAAGGGGCCAAAAAGCAGTAATGAATAAGCGGCCCCCGTTGTTTTCTTAAATTTGGAAGCTGCATTGAGTAAAGGTAATTGATTGGAACTAATTAACAGTGCAGAGATAAATGACGGCTGGGTAAGATGCAGGGTTTTTAATGGCTCTTTGCAGGAACGGGATGCACAGCGGAATTAATTCTTTAATGGTTGAATGGAAGTCACTGGAGAACATGTATTTGTGGAGGTTATTTTTTTGGGATTAATAGCTGGGGTAGTGACAGTCTCCAAATAATCAGTTTGAAATTTTCCAGTTTTCAAAAATTATGTCAATTTTCTCACCTAAATGTTAAGAAAATGTAATACATTTTTGGAGGAAAAATTGTCACTTTGCCAAAATATGTTTTCATAAGACAGCAATGTGGAAGATGTAAGCTCCATGGATGGGATGCATTTGTAAAATAGGGTGAATTTATGAACCATCTGTTCATCTGTTTAATTCTCTACATGCATTGGGGTTACAGCAGTCTGAGCAAACACACCCGAGTCTCCCCAGAGAAAAGCGAGGTGTTCCCAATCCAGCTATTTTCCAAGTCAGGCATTGTGTTCTGGGTTTTATGCAGGACCTTGCTGAAATTGCTCAAAATAGCTCATTAAGAAGGCATCCAAAAGATGAGCCATCCTTGAAGTGCTTTGGACGTATTTTCCAAACTAGGTATGCATCTTGATCTCAGTGTTTTTTCTGAGCAATGACCAAATTTCAATAGAACACTTTGTCAAGAATGCTATCTCAACTGCTTATATTTACCCCACTTTGAATTTTAAAAAATGAGCAGAAGAAAACAGCATTGTAAAAAATTTTGAAACCAAACTGCGTCAAATTCTGAGAGAGCATCTGCCATGCAAGTGTCATGTTTGCTGTTCCATTCCTCAGGCATCCCCTCACTATCCAACAGCTCAGTCAGAAACTTTACTCCCTCTTCTCCTTAACCTCTCCACAGGTATATAAGCACCAGCCACTTTTCATCCTATTCAATGCCTTCCTTCTTAATGGTCTTTGCTACTTTCTGTTCCACAACATTTTCCTCATTCATCCAACCTTTAACGTTCTCCCTCCATCTTTCCATCACTCTTTGGCTGCATCAGAATTTCTTTCTGACCCCTTCGGCTTCTGTCTATTTCTACATTTGTCCCTCCAAGCGGAGAGATAAGGAAAAATAGTGACTATGTCTGAATTCTCTCTGTAATTTTTAACTACTAAAATTGCAGGACTATCTAGTGCCATGGATTTTAAAAGCAATTCGGACACCATGCTCACTCCCTTTTTTTTTAAACTGTGAATATGACGTCACCAATTTCACAAAGTGAAAACAGTACAAGCATTTTACAACTATTTATGAATCCACTGTGTTCTGGTGATGGAAACGTTGATGGTTTATTAAAAAATAAATTTAAATACTTTTTTTTTGTTGCAAAAATTGTTCAAATGCAATGCATTGTGGTCCATATTACCAAATCAAGTGAGCATTGAGGCACACTGGTTTTTCGCAGAGGATTCTGGGAAATTTCTGGTACGCTCCATTTTATAATTATAGATTCAGATAGAACTAAAAATTATTAAACACTCTATGTAGATCACTATATAGTGAGTAGTGAAGGAACTTAGACAAGGTCAGTGTCTTCAAATTCAGACGTTACTACCGCTTGATGACATCATCAATAGTTGCCGGTTGTCTGTGTTAGCGCGTAGCCTCCAGTGTTCAGAAAATGCAAAACGGCATCTGATTTATAACTTTAAAAAGTCAAAAACTCTTGATTAAAGTGTAAACTTCTGTGCTTCAGACCACAATGGATTTCTCATTCACGTCACAAGCGTAACGTGGCGGTAGGATGGGTAGCTCTAAGTTGCTATGGGTCCTCTTTTTAAAAGCAAACAAAAAAACTTCCAGACAGCACTAAAGCTTTAAAAGCCTATACCATTGCAGCAATAGGGAGTAGCCAGAGGGGTAGAGAAGCAATTCAGACTTTGTCTTTGTGTCCAATCTTTCCTTATACAACCATTTTGGCTGCCAGACCTCCACCCTCACCTTGTGTTACGTCTCCCTGGACTCCAGTCTGCTGCTGTCTCAGTGTCCCACTTTTTCTTAGCTAACCTTTTCCTCTTAACACACTCCTGAACTTCTTCCTTCCACTGCCAAGCCCCATTATCTGTTTTCCTCATTCCAGATGACACACCAAGTACCTTCCTCCCAGTCTGAGATGAGATAATATTGAGTTCTGCACAGAAACTATAGTTTAGAAAAAAGTTTTTCTCAATCTGTTCTCTGAAAGTGTGGAATGTGTTATCTCAGCAGGCATTCTCACTCTCCATTTAAAAAACACTGCTCTGCTGGGGGACTTTAGTTTGCTTTTTGACTGTCTCACTATTTTCTCAAAGTCAAAATTTTTATTTTGACCCTGTTACTATTTAAAAAAATATTTTTGATTTGCAGTTTTATTGTTTAATTTTTAATGTATGGCATTTTGATTGACTGCAGTCATGTTAGGGCACAATAGTAATACATTGATTTAAGGTTATTAAAATTGAATATTTAAAATAAAAATATTAATTGTATTCTGATCTGAAGTAATATTCACATTCTGCACAGACAATCAGGTTACACAGAGACATAATCATTTATTTTATTTTATTTTTTATTTAAGTTTTGTATTCCTCTTACATGTATTTGTCTTAAGTTTCTCATGTTGCTTAATCTTTTGCAGAAATTGAGACTATTTCCAAACTTGTTTTTTTACATAAAAAGTATAAATATTTGTACGTTTTGCTTCCTCCATTTCATTTACACCATCTCGGAATTTACTCTCCACGAAACCTGTAACTTAACCTCTTGAATTCATACTTCTGACCTCTGCTGTAGACTCAAATCTCTCTGCATGAGGGCTGCTGGGCTACAGAGTAGCATATTCTGCTTGTTATCAGATGTCAGGTCCATCAGGTATGTCAGACTTTAAGCCAAGTGGGGAGAGACTGGTCATTAAATCCTCTCTGGGATGCCGAACTTTGTGGAGTGTACATGCATTTCCACAGCTGTCAAGTTATCTGATTGTCAGGTGCCGTGTGTTAGTGTCACCTGAGGCCTGACTGAGCCGAGAGAGACAGCTTTCCAAAAGGGTTTTAAGATTAATGAGGAAGGATGACCTCCTGTTTCTTAGTTTTCGTTCAGTTCTTTGTTAGAGTTGTGTGTAGAAAAGCCGTAAATAAACAAGGAATTGAGTGCCAAAAAACAGGATTTTTTGGGAAAACTGCCTTTGTTACAAAGCGGTTATATTTAGTTATAGTTGGCTGCATGGAGGACTGGTGTAAGGAAACCAGAGTTTGTTCTGCGAGATGAGCTTATTCCAGTGTGGGTCCTAAGGCGAGACCATTGACTGTATGTAAGAACTGGACTGAGACCTCTTTGCATCCCAAATAGTAAGTGCCCACTGGTTCCAAGAGGCTAAAATCCCATTGACTTGTATAGAGAAATCAAAAGCTATTACTCAATCATTATATTTGTCAGAATAACCATTCTTGATGTGATATATTTTTTAACATCTTGCAAATCCAATTTTTTTCAAGATATTTTTAAGTTACTTAAGTTAGAAACTGACCAATCAGATGTCTTTGTAAAAGCATGTGGTGCCCCCAACACAAATGTTTGATTGACAGATGTCCGAACTCCCTCCCTTCTCCCTAACTACTAAAAAACTATATTCTATAATGGACAACTATCTTTGGAATTGCAGATTCGGACAGCACTACAAAATGATAAACACACTATATAGTTCACTATATAGCGAGGGAATTCTGACATAACCAGATTCTCCCAAACTGCTTTCAGTGGGAGGGTGTTGATTGATTGGCGACAGTGGTTGCCGTAGAAGCGTTGTCTCAATCCAACTCGGATCAATCAATGTCATCTGGCTAAAAAAATGGCAACTAAATTGGCATCATTTCGCCGGTGCCAGAGGCAAAGCATTTTCTATAGATGGCGTCACACTTGCTCAGTTCAGTTCTCTTATACAGTTAATGCCCCTTCTTTCACCATGTAGCCACAGGGGGCCCAAGTCTGGGTCAATGCTGGTTCACTGTGGCGATAACTCGACGGGATATCTGAAAGGTGAACAACAACATATAAAAAAGATCTTCCAAATAATTGTGCATCCAAAGGGAAATCAAACTGAGGCACCTTAAACATGTTTGGCAAACTGGTCTTCATTTCAACCTTTCATGCTTTTCTAACACCTGCTGTTTCTGCTGTCAAGCAAGCTTCAAAAGTCATAAATCACTACGGATTTTGAAGCTTTTTTTAATGGGTTTCATACCACTGACCGGATCATTCCTCAACACTTCTCGAGTTTTCCAAACCTTCAGGAAAAAAAATTTAATGCAGAAATGAATTTCCTGAAAGTTCCTGTAACTCACCCTCATCGTCGTGCAGAAATCCGTGCAGGTTTGTCTAAAAATGTGTACAAGCCTCCATCCTGTAGAAAAGAAATTTACTCTTTATTTAGCAGCTAGGTTGTGTTAAGTAAACAGTCGGAATCCGTTTTGCTTGTTTGCCATTGATGAAAATGCCTAAAATTGCACAACAATGAGCTTTATCAAATATAGGGAGCTCAGAACTTTTTGCTTTATGGGGGGTTTAATAGAAAAAACTAAATTCACAAAAAGTGCAGCTGTTTAGCCATAATTCCCCAAATTTACTTTTTTTTTTCCTCATTTCTCCGATTGTCTCACTGGTTATCGGATTTCCATATTTTTATAACTCCTGTTGTGATTCTAGATGATTCTGCCACTTCCATCCCCATGTAAGACCACACTAATAAAAACAAAGCCCCAGTGGATTTTCTCTAAATAAACTGCAGGTATTTGCCAAATAAACTGTGAAGGAAAATTCCAAAGACCTTTTCATCTGAAATGTACCGATTTGCAGAACAGATTTGCTGGATTTATTTTTTCATTTGTGCATTAAATCATCAGTAAAAAGGAAAGCTGCAGCTGAAAGAAATGTACTCAACAGTTTTTTTAACCCCAATGAAAGCCTTTTAAGAAAAGATAATTATTGTTTATAGTTGTTCATGTTTGGTTTTATTAGTTTTAGTTGTCACTTTTGTGAACTTCTGATGAGATTTATGAGAACATGCGCTTCATTTGAACAAGTTCAGAGATGAATCCAAATGCTACACTCCAATGCAAATACTTTATTTTTGCAAAAGAGGTTTGGGCGGGCCACAAAAAATGTTTTTCTTGCTTTTTTTGTTGTAGGTACAACTATAAACTTTCATAAATCAAGAGTTTATTCAAAATCTTTTCATTACATGAAGTCAACCACTTATATCTATTATTGGGTATAGTTTGGATCCATTTCTGGGTCAGTTTCTGAAACTTTATTACAGCAAATATTCAAAAATGAAACCTAAACCTCCATCTCAAGGAGCTCCAACTGTCAACACATTTCAAACAATATTTGTTTGGAAATTTCCATGAAACAATTGAAGTCCATTGTCTTGTTTTAGTCATGACATCAGTCTTGTGTCGCCCAGAATTTCAAACATGCTCAGAAATACTGTTTATCTAAACTTTCAACGGTTCTGAGGGCAACATTTTTTTTACCTGATTTAACAAGATTTTCATTGCAATTAGTCACTAATTGACAAATTCTTCACGGCCACAGTGAGGATTGAAGGGTTGGTAACCTAATGTGTGACCGAAGATGAAAGCAGCTGTCTGACATTCCAGCTGTGAGGTCAGATCTAAATCCAATCAGGATGCTTTTAAAAGCAATAATACTATCAATTATTCAATAAAAAAGCTAGAACATATTATCTAGGTCAGGGGTCTACAACCACATGTGGCTCTTTTATCTCTCCATGGTGGATCCTTGGCCAAAAATAAAATAAGTCATGGAGACTGCTGACCCAGCCATGTTGACCATCTGAGTCAGCAGCTCCCTGCTAAGGGCTGCAACCAAATCTACCTAAAGAAAACAAATAAACAAAGCCCACAAACCAAGACTACCAAGGTCAAACCCCAAACTAAAATAGCAAAACCCAACAGTGTAAGACTGCTGAGGACAAAGAGAGGAAAAAGAACAAAAAAAGAAATGACTCTAAGTAGATATGTAGGTTTTTACATCCCTGTTGACTTGACGTCTTGTTTGCTCAACTCTACCTCCAAGATGAACAGATTTTATATGCAAAGCAAAACTTTGGTAAAAATTTTGATCTTTTATGAGTTAAAAGCACATATTATCTTGTGCTGCACATCATTGGCAATAAAAAAATCAAATTTTGAGAGATGCAAGTTTATATTTTTGCTTTTGTTCGTGCCAAAAAATAGGCATAATTCATATTTATTATTAAAACAACAGAAGGTCATGAATCCAAATCCAAATTGCTTAAATACTAAAGTAAGACTATGCGGCCCCTTCTAGGTTTTGATCAGTAGAAAATGAGCAAAAATGGCTCTTTTAGTGTTAAAGATTACCGACCCCTGTTGTGAACAATCATGTTGTTTACCAAAAGACCAGTCTGCTTTTGTTTTTATTGATTTAGTAACATTTTTATTTTAAGTTTTTGTTATTTTTTTCTGCCCAGCACCAGAGCCTCTCAGCCCGCATCTGTTTGCTCAGCTGTTGGACAGGACAAGTTAAAAAGAAAAAAAAAAAAAAATAGTTATTTTTTTCTACTATTATTAGTGTGATTCATTTTTTGGTGCAACTAATTAATCGTGACGTGTAATTAATTAATATAATTAATCTATTTTAATTTGAATTATTTTTAACCTAATATTTGCTGTTTTATGCCTCATTTTAATTAAATTTGTGACATTGTGGTAGTAAAATATCAAATTACAACAAAAAAAACTGACTTCATGAACTTTTCCTAACATAATAGACTTCCAACCTTAACTTTTACCCCAACATGGGGGATTTTTTAAATTTCCAACTATTAAGAAAAACCAAAACACAAGAACGAAACATCTGATCCAGAGTGTTCAGATTTAACACATGAATACAGGAAGGAACGCTTTTCTTAGTATTCCAAAAATATTGACCCCAAGCTTCTAATTAATACCGTAATACATTCTCACATTCCACAGTTCACCATCCTTGATCAGCCCTCCACGTACCCCATTCATTTATGATAACGAACACCTCGTCAGGCTTTATTCCTTACATCATAGATAATAGTTGTGGGTTTGTTTGCGTTAACTTTGTGAAGAACTACAAAATTGCACATTGAAGATGTCACAGCAGCAGGCTGTGACATCTTAGGTAGTTGATTGACCTTGCAGTGGTGGGAGCAGCTGACAGAGCTGCCATTACTATTTTGAAAAAAATCCCAATGCAAACATAAATCTGCACAGTCCATTGCTTTCCTTGCTGGTCTCAAGTCCAACTAAATGCAAAGGATTGTGTGAGTAAAAGCATCCAAC
The DNA here is from genome assembly GCF_002922805.2 of Oryzias melastigma. Lineage (NCBI taxonomy): Eukaryota > Metazoa > Chordata > Actinopteri > Beloniformes > Adrianichthyidae > Oryzias > Oryzias melastigma. The sequence continues at coordinate 5,767,072 of NC_050512.1, read as the reverse complement.
AATAAATCTGAAGCTGAATCACATAAACGAATCACAAACAGGGATGATTCACAGTGGCGCCCCCTGAAGAATGCTGGTAAAAAGGTTTTAACTTTCTCATCCTGACAGCATTATCATAAGGTGCTAGCTATCTTGCTTCTGTTCTTAAGAAGCGTGTAAAATGTCACAGTTCACGTCTGGCACCTTTCTCCTGCAAATCCATTGAAATAGCTGTATCTTTCCCGAGGCGCAGTGTTCCCTTAATAGCTTCTTTTCTGTGCAACTCCTCGTCTACATTGTGGTTGATATTGATCAAAAGTGAAAGGGGAGCCCCTAAGTGGATGTGTAAAAAGTCCTGGCAATCAATGATTGGCAGTTATTCTTTCACTCTTTGAGGTCACCTTTCCAATTCCAGCGCATTGCTGAGCTGCAGGACAACCAAGTGACGAGTAAGAGGGAAGGTTTGTTTATCTCCTCCGATGTGGCGAACCAGAGGGAGGATAAGCTGTTTGAATGACTTTCCATTACAGCCCGTAGAGGACAGGAACGTTTGGCCTAAAGGAGCAGAGGAGAACTACATTTCGAATGCATAAAGCTACTGGGATGTGTAATTCCAGATACAGTTAATTTATCTGGAGGAGAATGAGTTTTGCTATTCAATCCCATTTTGTAAATTATGCTTTGTCTTTCATAACTGTTCATTTTTCCATTCTTTTAATGTATAATAGGCAAAGTCAAAATTATGTGGATTTTATTTCACTTTCAGAAGTTTCTGCTTGTCAAAATTTAACCGATACTTAGCTTACTAAACAGATTATGACATGCACATTTCCTGCTAATTACATTAAATTAAAGTTAGTTTCTAAATGAGTACCTGCCAAGCTGCAGGAAAAATACAAAACTCTCCAAGTTGCAATCATGAGATGTACATTTAAGTAGACTTTTCTGTATAAATACTTTATTTTTAAGACTACCTTTTGTCGCAGTATAAGTCACACTGGAAAAATGAATAACAAGGCAGGAAAAAAAACATATATAAGTCGCTCCTAAGTATAAGTCACATTTTAAGAGAGAACCCAACCCTGGACACACTTGCCTACTCTAGCGATTTTTAGTGTGAAAATAACACATTTATGAGGCTATTTATGCTTTAAAAAAACAGGTATAAGTTGCTCCTGAGTATAAGTCGCACCACTAGCCAAACTATGCAAAAACCTGTGACTTATACACCAAAAAATACAGCATTTCTTTTGGTTGGGATTGTGAGAAGCATTAAGAACTGTGATGTTTTTTTAAAAAAAAGGTTAAATTAGATGTTACTGTTAGGCATATTAAGGCCCTTTCCAGGGCTTTTCTGCAGCTGAGAGGAGTGGTGCTTTAGCTGGACTCATCCTCTTGTTCCTCAGAGGTGAGGTTTTGATCTTAACTGGCTAAGCGAACACCGGAAGTTTCTACCTCAGAAGAACCCGATTAAGCTTTTCACATGCATTTTTGTTTTGTCTGTTTTCCACATTCCACTTGAGTGACAAAAGGTAGGAGTACTAAGATGTCCACTGTTATCATTCTCAGGCACAGATCAAAGAGTGAGTCTTGGGTTTTTTTTGCCTTGTTTTTTTTTTTTTTTTTAATTTTTGGAAATATTTGTGATTTATGCATCTATTTTTTTAAATTCATGTTGCAGCCCTACATATATGCGGTCAGACATAGGATTGCTAGACACTAATGTTTAAAACCCTTATTCTTTGCCTAAAAAGTACGTATAGTCTCTCTTAAGTGAACACTTCACATTCACTGCAGTAGTTTTATGCATCAGCATTTGATCCGTCTTATGTCATGAGGTGTGAAAGAGACTTTGCTTGCATATGCGAGTATGCAGTAAATTAATTGTATATTATCAGTAAATATGCCCCAGAGGGGGACAAAAACATCTCACTCTCACCCTCTTTGTTTTTCTCTGTTTATGTCAATCCCCTGCAGTTATCAGTCTGATTAAGTTACCCTGTTAGCCGCCCTGAGATTACCAGTGACAAACTGGGATAGCTAAAGCGGCTTGGTAAACTCAATGACCCCCCCCTGAAGCACCGCCCATCCTGTGAACTATTATCACTAGCCACCCTAATGACTTGGTGTGTTGGGAGAAATGCCATTCTGAGCAGAGATAAAGCTCTGAAGACCTGTGAAAGTGACGAAAAGGTCAAAACAAGCAACTCTACTCACTGTGCAAATGTGTCACAGCAGAAAAGTCTAAAATCTTCAACGCAAAGACTTTCTCTAAGTATACTTTATGGGTTAAATTTGTAAAAAAAAAAAAAAATAAATAAAGGCATAATGAATGGTAAATCTTTGGAAAATGTCATTTTTTTCTTGTTATTCTGGAAAGATCTAAACCCATAATCGTTCACTTATCAGATTGGTTACAAAGTTCTTAAGGTAGCTTGTTATCTTGTTGTGACTAAGAAAGGATAAGATAGTATTGACACTTTAAAACAACAGTGTTACTGATTACACCTTTACATCATTTACTGAAATACTCTTTGGTGTCTTTATTCTATTTTACTTTATTTTTTGTAGTTGAAGAACTTTAAAAAAACACCAATTGCTTCCATTGCAGATGAGCAGCCAACACCCAATACTATGAAGCTGCTGACTTCCCTTTTATGCTTTGTTTTCTAATCCCACTTCCTGCCCCAAGGCCTGGGAATCAGACATTACCAGACTCATCTGACGGCCTCAGTCTTCAAAGAGGGCATGAGCGAGCTCTGTCTGTCTCATTGGCTTCTAGCTTTTGTCACCATCCTTTACCTCATAAAAATGTAAATGTTTTCCTTCCTACACCTTCCCCTCAAACCCTTTTTACCCAAGAAACGGGACAAAAAGGCCATCATTTGTGCTTAACCGCGATGAAAGATTACTGGGAGACTGTAAGGAGGAAGAGACCTGGAGATTGACCACAATGGACGCTGTCACAGTCTGTTGTGCCTATACGTCAATCCCAGGAAGGGGCTGTGAACAACTGGCCTCCCACATTGTGACTTCCCATCAGTTAAACAAATAAGCCATTCATAACCACAGGGAACAACATCATTGCTGTCAGCCATGTTTCTTTCAGACATACTGTCTTTTCGTCTGTGAATTACCCAGTGGCACCTGAGTGACCCAAAGATCTGCAGAGTTAAGTGGACTCATTGAGGAAAAACAGCCAAAAACACATTTTAAATGAAAATAAAAGTTTTTGATTATAAACGTAGATCAGAACATGTTGGAATAAAAGCACAGACATTAAATAAGTTATATGTTTTATCAAATGAGTTGTCTTTCATCAAACAGCTGGAACACCCAGTAAAAGTGTGTATTAACAAACGTTTTTATAGAATGAGAAATTTGACGTACCTCAGATCCAGATAAATCCTTTTTATTAACGCTTTAAAACACTGTTTCCTTCAACATCCTCGGATAGCACATTTGCTGTAAGGACCAGGTCTTGGTTTGTACAGTGGCCCCTTGCTTTAATACAGTTTGCCAATTGCAGATTTTTTAGAGCAATTGTGCATGCTTTTCTGTTTTTTCTGAACACTGGATTGTTTTCCGTGTCCTCATTGGCTGTAGACCATTGTCAATCAATATTGTCCTGTACAGAAGGTGTTCAGTTTGTCAAATTTACATAAATCTTTGATTGTGAGTGGATCTTATGTTTCATTCTATAATAGAGTCCCTTTTTTTCTTACACAACTTGGTATATTTTCCTTATACTTCGTGCAGATACTGTTGCTCTTCTGTCCGCTGTGCCTGAGATTATTAAAAAAACTGAAGAAAGTTGTAATTTATTTTTTTCAAACATGTTCCACTGTTCTCGTCTCAGACAGAAGTATTTATGCAGAACAATGGCCTTGAAGCTTTTCCAATAGCCGTTTCACATTTATTGTATAGCTGGAGTTGGTTTTCGCTCTGTTTCCACTCCACCGTTGTTCATTAATGTAGCCCCCAGGGAGCTTAAAAACCTGTGTGCCAGTGCATACAGTGTTACTCCATTGTGGACCATAAAGGGGGGATAAGTCCTCATGGTCAAAGCATTTAATCAGTGGGATCTGAGGCAATAATAACACAGCTGAGTTTTGTGTTTTTTTTGCGGTACATTGGCACTTAAAGCTGCAGACGAACAAGGTTGATTTGTGTCATCTGCTTTCTGATAATTAAACACATTTAGGAACTGCAGGCAGCTATTAGCAGTTGGGATCACTTCCAGGGAGACACTAATGGGGAATTGACCGGAGGAAAGGCCTGAGAAATGAGCCACGGAAGAACAAACTGAAGACCATCTCTGAAAATCCAGATCAGACTTTCTTCATGTTTTTAACCAGGATTTTGTAAATGCTTTTCTCCCATGTGAGGCCAAAAAGTTGCATATTACTAGAAATTTGGTGCTCCTTACTTTGTCAGTGATGTATGGTGGGGTTCACGGGTGGTCAGGCACTGACATCATCAGTCAGATTTACAAACATATGAACCCTACAGAGTAGCTTGTTCACCATTTAATCAGCAACAGCATAAGTGTGTTGTTTAACATTTAATTTCCAAATTTTCTTCCAAATACAAAGTGTAGCATAAAAAATCACCAAAATTGTTATTATTGACTTACTTTTACTCGCAAATGAATTTCATGTGACTCTTCTGAAGAAACACAGAACTAACCTGCTTGTAGAAGTCTTCCTTTTCTTTCTTCAGTTTTTAAAGTCTCTCCATCTCAATGGAGACCACTGCCATTGACGAGTCTAAACAAGTTCCTGAGTTTAGACACGTAATCCTCCATTTAGAAAATGATGCTAAACAATATTAAATAATGAATGTAAAGCTGCACTTTATTTGCTACCACTAATTCTATTATTTTTTTTGCCACAGTGTCACATTCTCTCTGCTCATCAGTGCCCTCTACCTTGAGGCAGGTGTACTGTGTGCGTCAGCTAGTGTATTTCTAATGACCAATTAAGTCACAAAGTTGCACCAATATAATCAAACAGTTGGCGAGAAATAAGCAAATGAAGTAATTAAAAATAAAGCGTCTTTTATGACAATTGAAAAACCGAAACAGTAAAGTTCAGGCATCGGCTGCAGCTGCTGGTACCTCACCTGCCGCTTTCTCGTGTATTTGAACAGGAAATTCATAAATTCACTACTTTTTTTTTTTTTTTAACCAAAGAAACATTGAATAAAAAATGAATAATTGAATAGACATATTAAAAAACAATATTTGACTTTTATTTTTAATAAAAAAAAGTATGTTCATTTTTATTTAATTTATGTAATTTTAAGCTATATTTTGCAGGTGAGGAGGAGCCTCACCTGCCCCCTCTGACCGCACGTCACTGACGCAGACGTTTCCAAGAACACACTGTACGTTCAACAACATACATACATAGTGTTGCTACCAGATACTAGCGCATGTACTCCCAGTTGGCCGAGACTTGGTGCAAAATGTTGAAGGGATGCAGATCACACTCCAGGCTTTTTCTTTTACAACTCTTTTGAAAAATGAAAGACTTGGTGTCATGGGACAAACCGCAATTGTTAATTTGTCCTTCATTTTTGATTTTAAAACAGTTAGCACATCCATGTTTTAGAAAGGACGTTACGCATATGTGACAACCAAATCTGAATCTTGGACTGGTCAAAATTCAGCTGGTTTAACTTTTGATAAGTGCACAATTGACACACATTTTGTATGTAGAGGCTGAAAACTGACTCAATACTTGCATAGTGACGCGAGGACATGATAGTTTTTAATGCAAAAATGCACACATGTTAGACTTGTTATTAAAAGTGAATGCTCAAACACACATTTCCGATTCTGCTGTGAACGCAGCATTGCATTTTACTAACTGCAAAAGCCTTTTGAACTCTCCAGTTGCTTTCCCCTTTAAAACGTAGATACTAAATGTTTTTAACTTATAGAATATTAATGAACTTTCTTTTTAATCCAGAGCAGGGGTTGGCAACCTTTAACAGTAAAAGAGCCATTTGAGCTAGAGTTCAACTGATCAAAACCTAGAGGGAATTGCATAGTCTTACTTTAGCCTTTAGGAAATTTGGATTTGCATTCATGACCTTCTATTTTTTATAAATAAATATGAATTATATGTATATATATATACTGTATATATATATATATATATATATATATATATATATATATATATATATATATATATATATATAT